>NC_041391.1:682767921-682796183 GCF_002162155.2 Triticum dicoccoides
CGGCGCCGGGGTCGGTGTCGAGGGCCGGGACGGGGGCGAGCGCCGGGGTCGGGGGCTAGCGCCGGCGGAGTCGGGGGCGAGCGCCGGGGCCGGGTCGGGCGCGGCGGTGCGACGGGGGAGAGAGAGTGGGGATTTGGGGCGAAATGGCGGGATGAAGCAGGGCGAGTGAGAATTTTGGGTTAAGTGGACGTAGCAGTAGCGCGTTACGTCAAAACGCGCTGCTACTAACATCAGTAGCTGCAGCGGTTTAGGTAAAATGCGCTACTACTAAATTCAGTAGCAGCAGCGGTTTATGCAAAACGCGCTGCTACTACTGTCGCTACTGCCAGTTTTCCTTTTTCTTTTCCTTTTTTATCCCACTTTTATTTCCCCAGGGCAGTGAACGAAGGGAGGGCGATATATATTGCATCATTTGACGGTTAAATATGTATGCAAAATAGGAACATATATATTACACATCATTGGACCCATGCATAATAATTGCTAAGTGTGTACACAAAATAGGAACATATATATATATATATATATTACACATCATTGGACCCATGCATAATAATTGCTAAGTGTGTATACAAAATAGGAACATATATATATATATATATATATATATTACACATCATTGGACCCATAACATACGTTTCCTCAGTGCTGACGTTTTCGTTTTTGAGTCGGCTTCGTTCCCTTCTTGTTCGTCGAAGAATAATTGAGCCCCTCATTGTGACTTTGCCTTTTCCATGGAGTACGATTTTTCTTACGTAATGTAGTATTGATTCTTCTTTTGACGTATACTTCATCATCATCGTCATCTTCCCTCATTGGGTTGCCGTACTGATAATAGTCTTCCTCGTTGGTGACTCCATCCATTCCAATGATGTTCCTTTTGCCTCTCCTCACGACAACACGACTGGGATTGCGTGGGTCAGTTATGAAGAAGCATTGTGTCACATGCTTAGCGTGTACCCATGGCTCGTTTTTTGCGATAGCGTTCATGGTAGCGCTCTTGGCATCGGGTATAGTCATGGTAGTGAACATCCGGCTTTCTCTTTCAACATTCTTAGCCCATCTGACACGGAACATCTTCGTGTTGTGCAGTCCAGAGTAGTCAAGCTCCCAGATCTCCTCGACCCTTCCATAAAATCGTTCAGTTGTGCCGTTGTCGCTGCCGGTCATGCATTCCATCGTCACCCCTGAGTTCTGATCATCACTTTCCATATGTTTTGCCTCCGTGTCGAACGTGTATCCGTTGATATCATATGCCTGCTAGGTTACGAGGTTGGGCGAGGGGCCATGTGCTAAGGCGTATATGAGCAATCCGTCCTTAGAGCCCTCCTCCGGGGGATTAGCAATAATATGCTCTTTGAACCAATGCAGGAAAGTGGAGTTGTGCTCTCTAGTAACTTCGGCGTCCGTCCTGCATACCCCCCGGTCACGATACTTCTTTGCGATAATTTCTTTGTGCAGTGCCACGAAAGGATCTACCTCGTCTAGGTGTTGTAGCACTACCAAGTTTGCTCTGTCAAAGTCGCTGCGTCGATATGAGTATGCCACGTGCAGTTCCCTGTGACCGTTGCAGTGACCATCTCCTTCGAGCCTCCCATCGTGCTTGTTAACGGGCAAACCAACACTAGCACCAGGCGGCTGGTCTGCGCCATATAGAAAATTCTCACAGAAAGAGATGCACTCTTCTGCCAAATAGCCCTGGACGATGCTTCCATCCGGACAAGACATGTTACGAATGAATCCTTTGATGATCCCATTCATCCTCTCAAACGGCATCATGTTGTGCAGGAATGACGGCCCCAGGTCTATTATGTCATCCACAATATGGACACACAGATGCACCATCACGTCGAAGAATGCGGGCAGGAAGTACATCTGAAGCTCATTCGGTATAACAACGATCTCTTCCTGTAGCCTTTGGAGCTGCTTCACACTGATCGAATTTCGAGAGATGATGTCGAAAAAGTTGCAGAGACCAATAAGCGTGTCACGGACGTGCTTGTCCATTATCCCTCTAAGGGCAACAAGTAGTATCTGCATCATCATCACATGACAGTCATGAGACTTCATCCCGCTGAACCTTTTCTTGTCCGTGTCTAGATATCTGCTTATCTTGCCAAAGTAACCGAAACTAACTTTGACTCCGGTAAGGCACTTAAAGAATTGATTGATCTCAGCCTGACTTAAGGTGAAGCAATAAGGGGGGCAATAATCCTCTTTCTTTATTGTCTTGACATTCTTCTCCCGTGCCTCTGTCTCGTCTGACATTTTACGGGCCGGCATGTGCAGATCTTCCCTGATTTTCAAATCTTGCAAGTCTTTCCTTGCCTTCGGCCCATCCTTGGTCCTATCCGGCATGTTCATCAATGTTGTGAGCAAGCTCTCAAGGACATTCTTACAGATATGCATTTGATCAAGGCAATGAGGTGTATCGAGTTTGTGCCAGTACTCCAAGTCCCAGAACATAGACCTCGTCTTCCATACCTTCAGCAGCGGCTCCGGCGCCTTTCTCATCGTCTTTCCCGGCGCGGGGCACTCCTTCCAGTTTTTCAACAGCTCATCAATTTCGGCACCGCTCCGCTTACGTGGAGGTCCTCGATGCTCAGCGTAACCATTGAATAGATCTCCACGGTTTCTCCACGGGTTGTCCTGTTCAAGCCATCTTCAATGCCCCATGTACACGATTTTCCCAGACCCGCCATCTTTCCTTGACATTAGATGTTGAGACGTCGTATCATCCATGCACCGCGTGCATCCGTAATATCCATGGCACACCTGGCCTGCGACATATCCGTAACTGAGATAGTCGTGCACCGTCATGATCAGCGCGGCACTCATGTAGAATTACTCGCCTTTGCTGGCGTCCCATGTCTTGGCCGGTGTTTTCCATAACGTTTCTAACTCCTCTCGAAGTAGCCCCAGATACAAATTAATATTATTTCCTAGTTGTTTCGGCCCTTGAATAAGCATGCTCATGTGAATGTACTTTAATTTCATGCACAACCAAGGGGGAGGTTGTACATCCATACAAACACGGGCCATGTGGTATGGTTGGTGTTCTGGTTGCCAAACGGATTCATGCCATCGGTACACGCGCCGAGCACGATGTTCCTTGCATCACATTCGAAATACCAATAGAAGCTGTTCAACGCTCTCCACTGGCTTCCATCCTTCACGTGTCTCAGCTTCGGATCATCTCCATCGTCGGGCTTCTTCCTCTCCGCGTGCCAGCGCATTAGCTTTGCTTCCTTGGGATCTACAAAATACCTCTGGAGATGGGGAGTGATTGGTAACTACCATACAACTTTCTGGGGACATTTGTTCCCGGCCTTCTTGTATCGAGAAGCATTGGACACCGGACAGCTTGTTTTTTCCGTGTGCTCCCTCCGTTAAATTATGCAATCATTGATGCATGCATGGTATCTAACGTGTGGCAGATCAAGAGGGCACACGATCTTCTTGGCCTCATCAACACTAGTAGGACATAGATCACCTGCGGGAAGAACATCCTTTAGGTACTTGAGATGCTCATCGAGGCTAGTGTCGGTCCATTTGTTTTTATCCTTCGTCTTCAGGAGTTGGAGCGTGAAACTCAAGCGGGTCACCTCAGGATTGCAACCATCATACAATGGAGTGTTCGAGTCTACCACCAGTTGCTCCAGCTTAGCCTCCTCTCTAGAAGCAGCTCTCTCAGTACTTGTCTCCTTGCGAAGCAATGCTTGAACATGAGGGTCCCGCACAATTGAACTTAGTACCGACGAAATCTGCTGCGTGGAGTCCATGTCGTTCTCTCCGCCGCCATGTCTGGCCCCTTCTCCTCTGCCATGTCCGCCCCCTTCTCCGCTGCCATGTCCGTCCTCTTCCCCGCCGCCATTATCGATCATCTCTTCGTCTTGCCCCGTGTCATCATTGCCTGCCCCGTCGGCATCCTCAACATCGTCATCCTCATCTTCAATTATCCACCGAGTATAGCCATCCATGAAACCAGTCATGAGCACGTGCGCTTCGACACGACCATCGTCATGGGGGTCGAGCCAAACTATTCCTTTGCATTTTCGACACGGACATAAAACCTCTGTCCGGTTATTTTCTTTCATGTCCTGCACCACCGACCGCAACCACCTGTCCACCATCATTCCACTGACCATCGTCAACTCTGCACGGTAATAATAAACAAATTGATTATAAAAATGCATGCATGCATCAAAGTCATAAATTTTTTTGGCATGACCTTCCCTAAAAATAGGAGATATATGGATCTAGAGTTTGCCCGGAAATCGCCGAAACGGAAATAAATCGACATTTCGGCAAAACATAGGCAACTCAAAAGCACAATTTGGCGGCGTCAACTCATGCCACACACACAATTTCCACAAACATATCACACACACATAAACATATTTCCATTTTGCAAAAGCATGAAATTTTCATCACCTCTATCTCGATCGAGATCGAGCACACGGTGGAGATGATGTTGTAGGGAGATCAAAAGTGCACAAAGCTCTTCTTGACAAATATAGATCTAGTTAGGGGGCAAATAGGTCACTTAACTAAATCCTACATCTACCTAGCTACCTAATTTGGGAGGAGACAACTTCAACTAGTGGAGGGGGAAGGAAAAAGAGAAAGGAGATGCATTAATGGAGGTGGTGTAGTTATGTAGGAGTAATGAAGAGAGAGAAAGGTGGATAGAAGAGAGAGAGTAATGGGGGAGAAGTATTGAGGAGAAGAAGAAGAGTGAGAGTGGGAGCATGTGGTGGAGGTAGGGGGAAGGGAAGAGAGGAGGGGGCGGTAGGGGGAAGGGAAAAGAGGAGGGGGAGGGGAGGGACGGGTGGGGAAAGGTGTTGGGTTGGTGCGGGTTAGCAGTAGCGCGGGACATAAAATGCGCTGCTGATAAGGATTTAGCAGCAGCGCGCTTTGGGATACGACGCTACTGCTAACTAGGACAAAAAAGTGTGGCAATTTGAAATTTACCAGCAGCAATCCCGGAAAAAGCGCGCTACTACTACATACTTAGCAGTAGCGCGGTTCTTGCGACCGCGCTACTGCTACTTAGAATTAGGTGAACACCGCCGGTCGATATTTGTAGCAGCGCGTTTTAGGCCGAGCGCGCTACTGCTAAATCCTTATCAGCAGTGCTAGTTAGCAGTAGCGCTCCTTTTTGAACCACGCTGCTGCTAAGATTCTGTGTATAGGCTTTTCCCTAGTAGTGCATCACCAGGTTTGCTAGCCAGTCCGGATGTTTTATGTCTATGATGAATCCGGCTTCCAGCAGTTTTGCTAGCTCCTCTCCCATGGCTTGTCTCTTGGGTTCGGAAAAACACCGTAGGGTCTGCTTGACGGGTTTAAACCCTTTTATGATGTTTAGGCTGTGCTCGGCCAGCCTGCGTGGGATTCCTGGCATATCCGAGGGATGCCAGGCCAAAATGTCCCAATTTTCTCGCAGGAAGTCTCTGAGTGCAGCGTCTATATCGGGTTTTAATTGTGCTCCGATGGAGGCCGTTTTTGTAGGGTCTGTTGGATGGACATGGAATTTGACTATTTCGTCCACTGGTTTAAAAGAGGTGGACTTGGATCTCTTGTCTAGTATTACATCGTCCCTGTCCACCGTAGAGCGCAACACCGTTAATTCCCCGGCCGCTAGGGCCTCAGATAATGCCTCCAGGGACAGTGTGACTGTCTTGTTTTCAGCGCGGAGCGCTATGTCCGGATCACTTGCGAGAGTGATGATTCTGTTGGGCCTGGGCATTTTGAGCTTCATGTACCCGTAATGGGGTATGGCTTGGAAAATTGTAAATGCTTCTCGCCCTAGCAGAGCGTGGTATCCGCTGCTGAATGGGGCCACTTGAAACGTGACCTCCTCGGATCTGTAATTGTCTGGCGTGCCGAACACCACATCCAGTGTGATTTTTCCTAAATAACATGCTTCCCGGCTTGGGATTATTCCCCTAAAGGTTGTGTTGCTTCGCTCAATGCGGCTCCAGTCAATTTCCATTTTTCGCAGGGTTTCCTCGTAGATGAGGTTGAGTCCGCTGCCGCCATCCATGAGTACCTTTGTAAGTCGGAAGCCGTCCACTATCGGACTGAGGACCAATGCGGCTGGTGCTTGGGTTGTCCGGAATTTAGGTTCGTCACTGGCATTAAAGGTGATAGCCGTGTCACTCCATGGGTTTATTGTTGCTACTTGGTAGACTTCGGCAAGGATGTGGAGCGTTCGTTTCCTTGCATTGTTTGATGTGAAGGTCTCAAAGACTGTCGACATCGTACTGGGGAGGTATTCTTCGAGTGTTGGAGTTAAAAGCTCCTCGCCACTTCTGGCCACCTGCCGTAGTATCCAACATGCTCTGAGGCTGTGCGTTGGTGTGGCTTTCCCTGAATTATGAATTTTACAGGGTCCATTGAGCCATCCTTCCAGTACGGTCCTGTACCCAGTAGAGGGTTTTTGTTTTATGATGTTTGGCTCAGATGCCTGGCGATAATGCGCCCTTTTGTTTCGGACTCGTGTTATATTCGGGGCCGGATGGTCCTAGAATTTATCTTCGGTTTTCCGAATGCTTTTAGTCGCACAGTACTTTCGTACTATGGATGTCAAGTCGGCGAATCGTGTAATTTCGCGGCGACTTATGGCGTTGAGGATTCCGATGTCCGTGCAGTTGTTCAAGAAGAGTGAAATTGCTTCTTTTCTCAGGGCAGTCCTTTATCCTGTTCATAACCAGGAGTAATCTGGCCCAGTAGTGGTGTACTGTTTCTCCGGACTCTTGCCATATTAGGGATAAATCCCGTATAGTTGGGTGGGCGGGTGGAATTAAATCCGGAACCCTGCCCGATGTCAGATTCAGGGGCCGAGCGGTTTCCGAATTTGGAAGCTTGCTTTCTCGGATATTATTCAATGAATCGGGCCTGCTGCCTGACTTTAGGTTCAGTGTTTGGGTGACACCATCCCCTCCGCGGGTATCCGGCTTGGAGGGATAAGGAATCCGGACGCATCTGGTCCTTAGGGTGGGCGAAGACTCGCCGCATTGTTCTTCCACCACTTCGACGTGGTGGGTGATCTGGGGAGAGTCAATCTCTCTCTGATCGGGTTTAAGCCCAATCTGGTCGTAATCAGTAGCGACTCCCAGGGCCGCGATGCGATCCAAGAGCTCGTTCAGGGAGAAGAGCTCCATCGGATCTAACTGCTCGGCAAGCTCCAAGCTGATGTGAAGATTGCTTTCGATGGCCCGAGAGGTCATCGTCGGCGCGACGGCCGGACAGGCGGTCATCAAAAACCTATCTAGCCGGAGAGTTTGGCCGACAGCCAAAGCTCCTTTAGCAACGACGCCGTCTTTAAAGACGGGATGCGGCATCCTTCCTGATGGTGACGACATAGCGGAACTCTCAATGAAAGCACCAATGTCGGTGTCAAAATCGGCGGATCTCGGGTAGGGGGTCCCGAAGTGTGCATCTAGGCGGATGGTAATAGGAGACAAGGGACACGATGTTTTTACTTAGGTTCGGGCCCTCTCGATGGAGGTAAAACCCTACTCCTGCTTGATTAATATTGATGATATGGGTAGTACAAGAGTAGATCTACCACGATATCGGAGTGGCTAAACCCTAGAATCTAGCCTATGGTATGATTGTTGTTCGTCCTACGGACTAAAACTCTCCGGTTTATATAGACACCGGAGAGGGCTAGGGTTACACAGAGTCGGTTACAATGGGAGGAGATCTTCATATCGTATCGCCAAGCTTGCCTTCCACGCCAAGGAAAGTCCCATCTGGACACGGGACGGAGTCTTCAATCTTGTATCTTCATAGTCCGGGAGTCCGGCCAAAGGTCTTAGTCCAGCCATCCGGACACCCCCTAATCCAGGACTCCCTCAGTGACCTTCTCCTTCGAGCCTCCCATCGTGC
The DNA here is from genome assembly GCF_002162155.2 of Triticum dicoccoides. NCBI lineage: Eukaryota > Viridiplantae > Streptophyta > Magnoliopsida > Poales > Poaceae > Triticum > Triticum dicoccoides. The sequence goes on from NC_041391.1 coordinate 682,775,818, forward strand.
TTGTTAATAGGCAAACCAACACTAACACCAATCGGCTGGTCTGTTCCATATAGAAAATTCTCGCAGAAAGAGATGCACTCTTGTGTCACATAGCCCTGGACGATGCTTCCATCTGGACGGGACATGTTACAAACGAATACTTTGATGATCACATTCATCCTCTCAAACGGCATCATGTTGTGCAGGAATGACGGCCCCAGGTCTATTATGTCATCCACAATATGGACTCACAGATGCACCATCGCATAAAAAGAACGCGGGCGGGAAGTACATCTCAAGCACATTCAGTATCACAACGATCTCTTCCTATAGCCTTCGGAGCTGCTTCACACTGATCGACTTTCGAGAGATGACGTCGAAAAAGTTGCAGAGACCAATAAGCGTGTCACGGACGTGCTTGTCCCTTATCCCTCATCCCTCTATGGGCAACAGGTAGTATTTGCGTCATCATCACATGATAGTCATGGGATTTCGTCCCGCCGAACCTTTTCTTGTCCATGTCTAGATATCTGCTTATCTTGCCATAGTAATCGAAACTAACTTTGACTCCGGTAAGGCACTTAAATAATATATCGATCTCAGACTGACTTAGGGTGAAGCAAGAAGGGGGGCAATAATCCTCTTTCTTTATTTTCTTGCCCTTCTTCTCCCATGCCTCTGTATCCGTCTCTGTCTTGTCTGACTTTTTATGGGGCGGCATGTGCAGATCTCCCCTGATATTCAAATCATGCAAGTCTTTTCTTGCCTTCGGCCTATCATTGGTCTTATCTAGCATGTTCATCAGTGTCGCGAGCAAGCTCTCAAGGACATTCTTACAGATATGCATTTGATCAAGGCAATGAGGTGTATCGAGTTTGTGCCAGTACTCCAAGTCCCAGAACACATACCTCGTCTTCCATACCTTCAGGAGCGGCCCCAGCGCCTTTTTCATCGTCTTTCCCGGCGCGGGGCACCCCTTCCAGTTTTTCAACAGCTCATCAATTTTGGCGCCGCTCCTCTTATGTGGAGGTCCTCCATGCTCAGTGTGACCATTTAATAGATCTCCACGGTTTGTCCACGGGTTGTCCTGTTCGAGCCATCTTCGATGCCCCATGTACACGATTTTCCCAGATCTGCCATCTTCCATGCACCACGTGCATCTGCAATATCCATGGCACACCTAGCCTGTGACATATCCGTAACCGAGATACTCGTGCACCATCATGATCAGCGCGGATCTCATGTAGAAATACTCGCCTTTGCTGGCGTCCCATGTCTTGGCCGGTGTTTTCCATAATGTGTCTAACTCCTCTCGAAGTAGCCCCAGATACAAATTAATATTATTTCCTGGTTGTTTGAGCCCTTGAATCAACATGCTCATGTGAATGTACTTCAACATCATGCACAACCGGGGGGGGGGGAGGGGGTTGTACATCCATACAAACATGGGCCATGTGCTATGGTTGGTGTTCTGGTTGCCAAACGGATTCATGCCACCAGTACACGCGTCGAGCATGATGTTCCTTGCATCGCAATTGAAATACCGATAGAAGCTGTTCAACGCTCTCCACTGGCTTCCATCCTTGACATGTCTCAGCTTTAGATCATCTCCATCATCGGGCTTCTTGCTGGAGATGGGGTGTGCCAGCGCATTAGCTTTGCTTCCTTGGGATCTAGGAAATACCACTAGAGACGGGGAGTGATTGGTAAGTACCATACAGCTTTCTGGGGACATTTCTTCCCGGCCTTCTTGTATCGATAAGCATTGCACACCGGACAGCTTGTTTTTTCCGCATGCTCCTTCCATAAATTATGCAATCGTTGATGCATGCATGATATCTAACATGCGACAGATCAAGAGGGCACACGATCTTCTTGGCCTCATCAACACTAGTAGGACATAGATTCCCCGCGGGAAGAACATCCTTTAGGTACTTCAGATTCGCATCGAGGCTAGTGTCAGTCCATTTGTTTTTAGCCTTCGTCTTCAGGAGTTGGAGTGTGAAACTCAAGCGGGTCACCTTAGGATTGCAACCATGATACAATGGAGTGTTCGAGTCTACCACCAGTTGCTCCAGCTTAGCCTCCTCTCTAGAAGCATCTCTCTTAGTACTCGTCTTCTTGCATAGCAGTGCTTGAACATGAGGGCCCCGCACGATTGAACTTAGTACCAACGAACTCTGCTGCATGGAGTCCATGTAATCTCCGCCTCCATGTCCGGCACCTTCTCCTCTGCCATGTCCGGCCCCTTCTCCGCCGCCGTGTCCGGCCTCTTCTCCGCCGCCATTATCGATCGTCTCTTCGTCTTGCCCCGTGTCGTCAATGCCTGCCCCGTCGGCGTCCTCAACATTGTCATCCTCATCTTCAATTATCCATCAAGTATAGCCATCCATGAAACCAGTCATGAGCAGGTGCGCTTCAACACGACCATCATCATGGGGGTCGAGGCAAACTATTCCTTTGCATTTTCGACACGGACATAAAACCTCTGTCCGGTTATTTTCTTTCATGTCCTGCACCGCCGACCGTAACCACCTGTCCACCATCGTTCCACTAACCATCGTGAACATTTGCACGGTAATAATAAACAAATTGATTATAAAAATGTGTGCATGCATCAAAGTCATACAAAATTTGGCACGACCTTCCCTAAAAAGAGGACATATATATCTAGAGTTTCCCGGAATTCGCCGAAACAGAAATAAATCGACATTTCGGCAAAACATAGGCAACTCAAAAGCACAATTTGGCGTCAACTCATGCCACACACACAATTTCCATCATATCTCCCAATTATCATATCACACACACATAAACATATTTCCATTTTGCAAAAGCATGAAATTTTAATCACCTCTATCTTGAGATTGAGCACACGGTGGAGATGATGATGTAGGGAGTTCAAAAGTGCACAAAGCTCTTCTTGACAAAGATAGATCTAGTTAGGGGGCAAATAGGTCACTTAACTAAATGCTACATCTACCTAGCTAGCTAATTTGGGAGGAGATAACTTCAACTAGTGGAGGGGGGAGGAAAAAGCGAAAGGAGATGCATTAATGGAGGTGGTGTAGTTATCTAGGAGTAATGAAGAGAGAGAAAGGTAGGTAGAAGAGGGAGAGTAATGGGGGAGAAGTATTGAGGAAGAAGAAGAGTGAGAGAGGGAGGATGTGGGAGGTAGGGGAAAGGGAAGAGAGGAGATGGGGGAGGGGAGGACGGGTGGGGAAAGGTGGTGGTGTGTTCCGGCTTAGCAGTAGCGTGGGATGTAAAATGCGCTGCTGATAAGAGTGTAGCAGCAGCGTGCTTTCCCACACACGCTACTGCTAAGTGGGTCCAACATTGTGCCCAATTTCAAAATTAGCAGCAGCGACCTGAGTAAAAAGTGCGCTACTACTACTGCGTTAGCAGTAGTGCGTGTCGTGACACCGCGCTGCTATGAAACTTAGGTTGGTGGGTACTGTCGGTTGATATTTGTAGTAGCGCGGGTTATGCTTCGCGCGCTACTGCTAAATATGTATCAGTAGCGAGTTTTGCTTACCCACGCTGCTGCTAATTAGAAGTAGCGCTTCTTTTTGGGCCGCGATGTAGCTAAGATTTTGTGTATAAGGTTTTCCCTAGTAGTGATATGGTATTCTCCTCTGAATGTTCAAGTGGCTTGACTTGGCACATGTTCATGCATGTAGTTGAATTAAAACCAACATAGCCTCTATGATAGTTATGTTCATGGTGTTCATATCCTACTCATGCTAGTTTCCAATGTTACTTATGCATAATGCATGTTCATGACCGTTGTTGCTCTCTAGCTGGCCGCTTCTCAACCTATTTGCTAGCCTTCGCCTGTAATAAGTGGGAACTCTGCTTGTACATCAAAAACCTGAAACCCAAGTTATTCTGGATGAGTCCACCATACCTACCTATATGCGGTATTCCCAAGTAAATTTGCATGTGCCACCTCTAAAAATATCAAATAAATATCCTTTTTGTGTGCCTGGACCTTTCATGGAACGACGAGAGGTAGTCGGTATCTTCCATGCTAAGCGGGTTATTCTCAGGTCGAGTGTTTATTCACTCGTCATCGCACGAGAAATGGGCGGTAATAGGGATGCCCTGTCCCAAACTGCAAAAATAAAAGAGCCTACAAATAATCAAACAAAAACTCCCAATGGAGTCATAACCTTTACATTTCCACTTGGGAACCGCCACTAGCGTGCTTAGCATGGAAGATATTGATAACTGATGGCCGTGAAGTGAATAAGAACGGTGCATGTCTCAAAATATCATTTACCTCTGTTTTAAAAATAGGAGCTCTGGCACCTCTGCAAACCACTGCTTCCCTCTGTGAAGGGACTATCCATTTACTTTTATGTTGTGTCATCACCTTCTCAAATAAGCGCCAGAACCTGAGAGCACTGCTATCATGATGATGCATTGTGTATAGCTAATGTTGGTTGCATCATGACTGGATCTTTTCTATCATGAATTACAATGTTTAGTCGCTGCTTGAACTTTGGGGGTGTTCTGCATTTATGTTTTGCGGTCTCAGAAAGGGCAAGCAAGATACCACTATTGTCATGTTATATCATGGTTGTTTTGACAATGTGTTGCTATTTGAGATATCCTATTATTGCTCTCTAGTTGTCTATGTCATTGATATGAGTTAATATAATTTTTAAGAGTTATTGTCGCCATGGTTAGTTATAATCTTTGCTGAAACCCTGGGTGATGTTTAAGCTTATTTATGAAACAAGAGCAAAAGAGTTCGTAAAAGTTTTTCTTTTTCACTTTCAATTTATCAACTGAATTGCTTGAGGACAAGCAAATGTTTAAGCTTGGGGGAGTTGATACGTCTCCAACGTATCTACTATTCCTAACGCTTTTCCTCTTGTTCTTGACTCTAATTTGCATGATTTGAATAAAACTAACCCCGGACTGACGTTGTTTTCAGCAGAACTACCATGGTGTTGTTTTTATGCAGAAATAAAAATTCTCGAAATGGAACAAAACTTTGCGAGGATTTTTTGTATAATAAAAGAGAATTGATGGAGCCAAGATGGACCTGAAGGGGGCACCTGGGTGGGCACAACCCACCAGGGCGCACCAGCCCCCCAGGCGTGCCCAGGTGGGTGCTGCCCCCTGGTGGCCCCGCTGACATCCAAACCGACGCTATAAAATCCCATATTTCTGTTTGGGGCTCCGAAGAGGGGGATCTTTGATCTTCGTCATCACCAACACATCTCCACCGCCAATTCCATGATGCTCCCCGTCGAGAGTGATTAATTCCTTCGCATGCTTGTTGCTCGATGAGGAGTTGGATGGGATTAATCATGTAATCGAGTTAGTTTTGTTAGGGCTTGATCCCTACTATCCACTATGTTCTGAGATTGATGTTGCTATGACTTTGCCATGCTTAATGCTTGTCACTTTGGGCCCGGGTGCCATGATTTCAGATCTTAACCGTTTATGTTATCACCATTATATCCATGTTCTAGATCCGATCTTGCAAGTTATAGTCACCTACTACGTGTTATAATACGGCAACCCCGGACTGACAGAAGTCGGGACCACTCCCGGTGATGACCGTAGTTTGAGGAGCTCATGTATTCACCATGTGCTAATGCTTTGTTCCGGTTCTCTATTAAAAGGAGAATTTAATATCCCATAGTTTCGAATAGGACCCCGCTGCCATGGGAGGGTAGGAAAAAATATGTCATGCAAGCTCTTTTCATAAGCATGTATGACTATTTACGGAATACATGCCTACATTATATTTATGAACTGTAGCTAGTGTGGTATTGCCCTAGGTTATAACTGTCTCATGATGAATATCATCCAACGAGTCACCGATCCAATGCCTATGAATTTAACTTATATTGTTCTTGCTAAGTTACTACTGTTGCTACTGCTATCGTTACTGCTACAATATCACTGCTATCACTGTTACTGTTACCATTGCTACCGATACTATCATCAAAACTATCATGCTACTGTGCTACAAATCACTTTGCCGCAGATAATTAATCTTGAATTGACAACTCAGCTTCTAATACCTTCAAATATTCTTTGGCTCCCCTTGTGTCGAATCTATAAATTTGGGTTGAATACTCTACCCTCGAAAATTGTTGTGATCTCCTATACTTGTGGGTTATCATAGGTGCGAGGCTCCCACCTTGCCACCTCGCCAACGATGCCCCGGCGAGGGGATAAGGTAGTCGCGGCTCCCCCCTTGCCTCCTCGCCTCCCCTACTCCACCCACTCGCCCCCTACTCTCTCTCCCTCTCCGCCCTCGCCCAAGTCCGCTCCCCTCTCCCCTCAGCCTGATCCCGAGCTCGACCGGGCGAGCTCGTCGTGGGCCACCAAGGCCCACGCGCCCAGCGGGCGTGTCCATCGACTTCGCGGCGTCTTGGCTGCATGCGCCATCTAATCAAAGCCGGGGAGCACCGTGATACGTCTCTAGCGTATCTATAATTTTTTATTGTTCCATGCTATTATATTATCTATTTTGGATGTTAAATGGGCTTTATTATACACTTTTATACTATTTTTGGGACAAACCTATTAACCGGAGGCCCGGTCCAAATTGCTGTTTTTTGCCTATTTCAGTGTTTCGCAGAAAAGCAATATCAAACGGAGTCCAAATGGAACGAAACCTTCGGGGGAGTCATTTTTGGAACAAACGCAATCCAGGAGACTTGGAGTGGACGTCAATTAAACAACGAGGCGGCCATGATGCAGGGAAGAGCGCCTAGGGGGTCGGCGCGCCACCCACCCTCGTGGCTCCCCTGACCGACTTCTTTCTCCTATATATACTCATATACCCTGGAAACATCAGAGAGCACCACGAAACCCTGTATCCACCGCTGCAACATTCTGTACCTGTGAGATCCCATCTTGGGGCCTTTTTCAGTTCTCCGCCGGAGTGGGAATCGATCATGGAGGGCGTCTACATCAACACCATAGCCTCTCAGATGATGTGTTAGTAGTTTACCTCAGACCTTTGGGTCCATAGTTATTAGCTAGATGGCTTCTTCTCTCTCTTTGGGTCTCAATACAAAGTTCTCCTCGATATTCTTGGAGATCTATTTGATGTAATTCTTTTTGCGGTGTGTTTGTCGAGATCCGATGAATTGTGGGTTTATGATAAACATTATCTATGAACAATAGTTGAATCTCCTTTGAATTCTTTTATGTATGATTTGTTATCTTTGCAAGTCTCTTTGAATTATCAGTTTGGTTTGGCCTACTAGATTGATCTTTCTTGCAATGGGAGAAGTGCTTAGCTTTGGGTTCAATCTTGCGGTGCCCTTTCCAAGTACAGCAGGGGCAACAAGGCACGTATTGTATTGTTGCCATCAAGAATAAAAATATGGGGTCTATATCATATTGATTGAGTTTATCCCTCTACATGATGTCATCTTGCCTAATGCATTACTCTGTTCTTATGAACTTAATACTCTAGATGCATGCTGGATAGCGGTCGATGTGTGGAGTAATAGTAGTAGATGCAGAATCATTTCGATCTACTTGTCGCAGACGTGATGCCTATATACATGATCATGCCTAGATATTCTCATAACTATGCACTTTTCTATCAATTGCTCGACAGTAATTTGTTCACCCACGTAATACTTATGCTATCTTGAGAGAAGCTACTAGTGAAACCTATGGCCCCCGGGTCTATTTTCCATCATATAAGGTTCCGATCTATTTTTTTTTTCAATCTTTACTTTCCAATCTATATCATAAAAATACCAAAAATATTTATCTTATTATCTCTATAAGATCTCACTTTTGAAAGTGGCCGTGAAGGGATTGACAACCCCTTTATCGCGTTGATTGCAAGGTTCTCATTTGTTTGTGCAGGTACGAGGGATTTGAGTGTAGCCTCCTACTGGATTGATACCTTTTTTCTCAAAAACTGAGGGAAATACTTACACTACTTTGCTGCATCACCCTTTCCTCTTCAAGGGAAAACCAACGCATGCTCAAGAGGTAGCAAGAAGGATTTATGGCGACGTTGCGGGGAGTCTACGCACAAGTCAAGACATACAAAGTACCCATCACAAACGCTTATCCCTCGCATTACATTATTTGCCTTTTGCCTCTTGTTTTCCTCTCCCCCACTTCACCCTTGCCATTTTATTTGCACTCTTTTTCCCGTTCGCCTCCTTTTCACTTGCTTCTTGTGTCGTTGTTCATCGTCATGGCTAGTCTTTCTATCATAGTTAGTACTCCCTATCGTGAAGTTCTTAATTTTAAACAAAGGGAGGGAGAAAATCTAAAAGATGCTTGGCATAGAATTTGCAATGCTAAGAATAGATCTACTAGGAATCAATCTACGTCCATTTTTCTTCGCAATTTTTATGTCGGCATTACTCCTTGGAACATATATATTCTGGAAACCATTACTGGAGGGAATTTCTTGGGTAGCCATACTTTTGATTCTTATAATGCTATGATAGATTTGTTTGGTCCACCACCGCTTTTGGTTAATGGAACTATTTTAACTTTGGAACATGTGATGCAAAGGCTTGAAATTATTGAAAATAAAGTTTCCACTATAGAGTTAATTGAAAATTTGGATAAAAATATCCACAACCAAATTACCCAATATGGATCTAAGGTTGGAGTTACTCTGAATTTTATTTAAGAAAAGGAACCTATAGTTAATGAAAGAATAGATCAAGATTCCACAAGAATCGGTAAACTTGAGGATATTATTACCAACTTAGGGTCTACCTTTTCATCCGTGAAAAATACTCCAGATTATCCTACTACCAAAATTGCCAAATTAATGTATGTTCCTAAAAATAAGGGTGAATCTTCTAGTAAGGAAAATGTGAATCTTCGGGGGGTATGAACCATAGAGAAGTTGGAATACAGTAGGTTTAACACCAATATAAATAAAGAATGAGTTCATGACAGTACCTTAAAGTGGTGGTTTGTTTTATTTCGCTAACGGAGCTCATGAGATTTTCTGTTGAGTTTTATGTTGTGAAGTTTTCATGTTTTTGGGTAAATATTTGATGGATTATGGAATAAGGAGTGGAAAGAGCCTACTTGGGGATTCCCAAGGCACCCCGAGGTAAAATTCAAGGACAACCGAACGCCTAAGCTTGGGGATGCCCCGGAAGGCATCCCCTCTTTCGTCTTCGTCCATCGGTAACTTTACTTGATGCTATATTTTTATTCACCACATGATATGTGTTTTGCTTGGAGCGTCTTGTATGATTTGAGTCCTTGCTTTTTAGTTTACCAAAATCATCCTTGATGTACACACCTTTCGGGATCGACACACATGAATCGGAATTTACTAGAATACTCTATGTGCTTCACTTATATCTTTTGAGCTAGATAATTTTGCTCTAGTACTTCACTTATATCTTTTTAGAGCACGGCGGTGGTTTTATTTTATAGAAATTATTGATCTCTCATGCTTCACATATATTATTTTGAGAGTCCTTTAGAACAGCATGGTAATTTCTTTGGTTAAAATTTTAGTCCTAATATGATGAGCATCCAAGATAGGTATAATAAAAACTATCATATAAAGTGCATTGAATACTATGAGAAGTTTGATACTTGATGATTATTTTGAGATATGAGGATGGTAATATTAGGGTCATGCTAGTTGAGTAGTTGTGAATTTGAGGAATACTTGTGTTAAAAGTTTGTGATTCTCGTAGCATGCACGTATGGTGAACCGTTATGTGATGAAGTTGGAGCATGATTTATTTATTGATTGTCTTCCTTATGTGTGGAGGTCGGGATCGCGCGATGGTTGACTCCTACCAACCCTTCCCCTAGGAGCATGTGTTTAGTACTTTGTTTTGATAACTTGTAGATTTTTGCAATAAGTATGTGAGTTCTTGATGACTAGTGTTGAGTCCATGGATCATACACACTCTCACCCTTCCACCATTGCTAGCCTCTCTTGTGCCGCGCAACTTTCGTGGTATAATACACCCACCATATACCTTCCTCAAAACAGCCACCATACCTACCTATTATGGCATTTACATGGCCATTCTGAGATATATTGCCATGCAACTTTCCACTGTTCCGTTTATTATGACACGCTCCACCATTGTCTTATTGCTTTGCATGATCATGTAGTCGACATCGTATTTGTGGCAAAGCCACCATTCATAATTCTTTCATACATGTCACTCTTGATTCATTATCCCGATACATCGCCGGAGGCATCCACATGGAGTCATATTTTGTTCTAAGATTCTTGAGTTGTAAGTAGATAAAAGTGTGATGATCTTCATTATTAGAGCATTGTCCCATGTGAGGAAAGGATGATGGAAGCAATGATTCCCTCACAAGTTGGGATGAGTCTCCGGACTTTATGAAAAATAAAAGAGGCCAAAGAAGCCCAAATAAAAAAAAGTCCAAAGAAGCCCACAAAAAATGATAGAAAAAGAGAGAAGGGACAACGTTACTATCCTTTTACCACACTCGTGCTTCGAAGTAGCACCATGATCTTCATGATAGAGAGTCTCCTATGTTGTCACCTTCCTATGCTAGTGGGAATTTTTCATTATAGAACTTGGCTTGTATATTCCAATGATGGGCTTCCTCAATTTGCCCTAGGTCTTCGTGAGCAAACAAGTTGGATGCACACCCACTTAGTTTCTTTTGATGAGCTTTCATACACTTATAGCTCAAGTGCATCCGTTGCATGGAAATCCCTACTCACTCACATTGATATCTATTAATTGGCATCTCCATAGCCCGTTGATATGCCTAGCTGATGTGAGACTATCTTCTCCTTTTTTGCCTTCTCCACAACCACCATCCTATTCCATGTATAGTGCTATGTCCATGGCTCACGCTCATGTATTGCATGAATATTGAAAAAGTTTGAGAATACTAAAGTATGAAACAATTGCTTGGCTAAAACCGGGGTTGTGCATGATTTAAATATTTTGTGTGAAGATAGAGCATAGCCAGACTATATGATTTTGTAGGGATAACTTTCTTTGGCCATGTTATTTTGAGAAGACATGATTACTTTGTTAGTATGCTTGGAGTATTATTACTCTTATGTCAATATTAAACTTTTGTCTTGAATCTTTTGGATCTGAACATTCATGCCACAATAAAGAAAATTACATTGAGAATTATGCTAGGTAGCATTCCACATCAAAAATTCCGTTTTTATCATTTACCTACTCGAGGACGAGCAGGAATTAAGCTTGAGGATGCTTGATACGTCTCCAACATATCTATAATTTTTGATTGTTCCATGCTATTATATTATCTATTTTTGATGTTTAATGGGCTCTATTATACACTTTTATACTATTTTTGGGACTAACCTATTAACCGGAGGCCCAGTCCAAATTGCTGTTTTTTGCCTATTTCAGTGTTTCACAGAAAAGGAATATCAAACGGAGTCCAAACAGAATGAAAACTTCGGTAGAGTCTTTTTTGGAACAAACGCAATCTAGGAGACTTGGAGTGGACGTCAAGGAAGCAGCAAGGCGGCCACGAGGTAGGGAGGCGCGCCTAGGGGGGTAGGCGCGCCCCCCACCCTCGTGGGCCCCTCGTGGCTCCCCTGACCGACTTCTTTAGCCTATATATTCTCATATACCCTGAAAACATCTGAGAGCACCACGAAACCCTATTTCCACCGCCACAACATTCTGTACCCATGAGATCCCATCTTGGGCCTTTTCCGGCGCTCAGTCGGAGGGGGAATCGATCACGGAGGGCTTCTACATCAACACCATAGCCTCTTCGATGATGTGTGAGTACTTTACCTCAGACCTTTGGGTCCATAGTTATTAGCTAGATGGCTTCTTCTCTCTCTTTGGATCCGAATACACAGTTCTCCTCGATCTTCTTGGAGATCTATTCGATGTAATTCTTTTTGTGGTGTGTTTGTTGAGATTCGATGAATTGTCGGTTTATGATAAAGATTATCTATGAACAATATTTGAATCTCCTCTGAATTCTTTTTTGTATGATTTGTTATATTTGCAAGTCTCTTCGAATTATCAGTTTGGTGTGTGTTGGGGATATAACTATTTGTGTAAGCCGCCCAGGAGGGGCCGGGTTACGCAAAGAAGACTCATCAGAAAGAAGCCCAAGACCAAGCATGAAGATGGCGGTTCAATAAAGGGTCTAAAGCCCACAAGAGGCTTAAGGCCCATAGCGTTAAACCATCATGATAATATGACTTGTAACATAAGGTAGATTTAACTAGTCACCGAGCCGGAGACTGTCTATGAGCCGACCGGGACTCTGTAGGCTGCAGGGCATCCACCCGTGTATATAAGGGGACGACCCGCTGGCAGCTTAGGCTAAGGAACAACTCATCGAGAACCAGGGATAGCGTATCTCGCTCCCTGGTCATCGGAACACCAAGCAATACCAACCCAACTAGACGTAGGCCTTACCTTCATCGTAAGGGGCCGAACTAGTATAAACCTCTCGTGTCTCTTGTCCTAATTAACCCCTTCAAGCTTCCTAGTTGTGATGGCTCCGCGATTAAGTCCTTTCACTAGGACATCTAACGTGACAATTCCATGACAGTTGGCACCCACCGTGGGGCCAGCGCACGGTGGATTTGAGTTCTTGAAGGGCAACTTCGAAGGGCTCAAGGGATACGCAGTGGGCCAGATGACCAAGAGTCGTCGTGGCAAGATCTACATCGATGACGAAGGCTGGGGCCCCGACGCCGACTCAATTGAGTACGGGTACCGGGTCCCCTTCGGCGGAATCCACGTCTTCATCGGCCAGATTGGTGAGCTGGGCCCTGAGCCGGACAACTACACCGACCTCGTCGAGACAGCTCAGCGTGCAAACCCCCCACCCCCGAGTCCAACCCGGCATGAAGCGTGTCTTTGTGGCTTGCATCCACGGAGAAGAACGTTCTGAATATACACTACTAGGAAAAGGCCTACTAATGGCGCACCTAATTTGGCCATTAATGGCGCATTAGTGGTGCGCCATTAGTGCCACGCCATTAGTATATTTTACTAATGGCGCACCACTGGTGCGCTATTAGTATCTGGTATACTAATGGCGCACCACTTGATGCGCCATTAGTATATACAACAGTGCGCCATTAGTATGCCTCCCAGGGGGCCATGTATACCCAGGTGCTTTGGCATACTAATGGCGCACAACAACAAGATGCGCCATTAGTAACTTCGGCATACTAATGGCGCACTGTTTAATGATGCGCCATTAGTATCCTTTGGCATACTAATGGTGCACTGTGATGTGATGCGCCATTAGTATGAATATTAGGTTTTTTTATTTTTTTATTTTCTGTTTTTTGCACAGGTTACAAAATGTATAATTGGACAAAATATAGACAGCACACATCAACAACAGATTCATCGAATACTATAGAAGATTAGTCTCTGAATACAATTCATCATATTAGTCTCTGAATACAATTCATCATATTAGTCTCTGAATACAATTCATCATATTAGTCTCCGAATTGAAAAGACCGAACAAAGATAGAACATTATATTACAAGTCTCGAGACTGCGAGTAGCGAGTTTGTCTTCACATTACAAGTCGATATCGATCATCTAAACTACCATCACATAGAAGAGAGCTGTGGTCATCACGATGAGCATCATCATGATGAAACTCGTCTTCATCCAGTTCCTCCAACGCTCCCTCCCCTCTCCCGCTAGATAGCGGGCGTATCTAGATTCGGCCTCGGCCCTAGTGGTGTACCCTTTGTAACTGTTACCGCTGAATCGGTGAACCTGTCTCCGACACTCCTCCCAGTCGTCGTAGACTTCGGGAACCTTACCCTTGTACATGACATACGACGGCATCACTATGCACTAGCCAAACGAAATGTTAGTACCAATTCACAGACAATACATAAGCAATATATAAGTATGCAGCATAATGATCAGAAGAGAAAAGCAAGACATTAATAGCATCGATTACATCTAAGTTGAATGACTCTCGAAGCCAAAGAGACATACTACAAGTTCATTAAAGTTTAATTACAACATGAGCCAATCGATGTTTCAGAACTAGACACAGCATCACTGCTTTCGACTCGACTCAAGGGACGGAGCGTGGATGAAGCCGCCGTCTATCGTGGGAGTCATGAAAGAACGGGCGTTGTCAGCCTGCATTTGTAGCATTGTGTCGATGTCACTGTTGGACGGTTGATTTCTGAGGTAGAACTGCCCCGAGGTACGAAGGACATCTTGATGGATGATTTTCGCAAACTCCGACGTGATGCGAAAGAATTCTTGTCTGATGTCCGCGTCCTGGATTGCCGACACGCTCGCGGCCCAATCTTTGAGTTTACTCGGTAGCAGAAGTTGATGATGGTCCCGTATGATCGCCCGCATGTGATGGATGGCGTAGTAGGCACCCTTCTGACCGCCGGGCGGCTGCTTGACGCAGCAGAACGTCATATTGTGGGAGAACACGTGCTTGCCGTACTTATGAATAGGCCTGGTGAAGGTGCCTCCAGATTTGGCGTAGCCGGGGAAAACATCATCAAGAACCTTCTTGACATTTGTGTAGTCTATGTTCGACTGACGACCCGGGTCAAAATACGTGGCCATGGAATATTTGGGGCTTAGGAGGATGAGCGTGCAATGTGTGTCACTGCAGAAAACACGGAATGTTAAAAGAAAAACGATCGAAATCTAAGAATTCATATGTTACGGGCCGGTTGAGGGGAGGACTTACTCAGGAAAGTAAGGCACGAGGAAGTTATCCTTATCTTGGTTTGCCAGAATGACGCCTTCGAGGTAAGAACTCGCGACTTGCCGGTCCCCAGCGCTGCCCAAGATCTTGGCACGCATGTAGATGGGGTCGACTATCACGATGTCCAGGGTCTTGTCGCGAATGATCCGCATCTCCATACTCAGCGAAAATAGCCGAAAGAAGGTGTAGTGCAGCGGATGAAGGTTCATCATAGCGTGGATGTCATCAAACCGCAGGACGATCGTACGCCTGATGGAGTTATCCACAAAGCCCTTGCCCTTTGGCACCTTGGCCGCAAAAACCGGGTATGCCACATCCTTCTCTCTGAGACGCCGCTTCTCCAAAGAAAGAACACTGTCATGCAGACTCCGCATCGCACCGGTTGCAGCATTGAGCATATTTGTCGGTAGCATCGCCCTACCCGCCACATGCACCCTCCTCAAGATATCCTCAGGTGAAGGTGGCCCGTCCTGAGCACGGATCGTACTCGGTGCCGGCTGGCTCGCACCCTTGTTAGTCTTTCTTTTGCGTGCCTTCTTCTTCTCCTGTAATGGGACCGAGTTCTGCTCACAGACCGCCTTCTTGAGTGTGTTTGGGCTGATAATATTTTGCACCTCGCCTATCTGAGGCTTGGTGAAGTCGGCAGCTGGAGGCGTCTCCTGAGAGCTGAACGACAGACGACGCCTGTTGCAACTTGGCTTCTTCGTGGTACCAGCTAGATCGCGCACGTCTTTTGTTAGGTTGGGTTCTTGAGAAGGAGGCCCCATGAAGTTGCCATCATACCCATGTTCAGCAAAGTACTGATCAGCGTTGCCAAATGTATCGTCGTCGTCGTTCTGATCCTGTGCCATATGCATGTTTGGATCCAGTGGCATAGGGATGTCCGGCACCGTTGCGGCGGTCTTGCCATGGGGCCGACTTGGCGCCGACACGACTGGTGGTGTTGTCTTTGGGGTGGTGTCCCCCGCCCCCAAACGAATCTGGCTCTTCGGCCAAAGCAGGGGCCAGCTCAGGCAGGCGCTGAGGGTCATCACGTCATCATCGTCGGCCCCGACGGGTCAAACCGGAGGAAACAACTCGTCGCAGCCTGGCAGCACCCGAACCAGTTCAACCCTAAACAAGTTGGGTGGCATCTGGATACCGTGGAACAAGGGGTTGCCCGGTTGAACGATTTTGCCCTTGGCGACATCGACCAACTCGTTGTTCACGAAGTGCAGGAGAGTGCACGGAACGTCGGCGGCGCCCTGCGAAGACATGTAGGGCATCAGGGATGCCCAGTCAAAGGCAAGGAGATGAAGTCCTCGACCGAGAGAGGCTTAATTAGTTACCGTGATGATGGCGTCGAGCTCGGCTAATGTCGAGGCACCGCCAACGGCGGGCGTGCAGTTCACGGAGGGGCCGCTTGCTACAGAGGTGCCGGCCGGCGTACACCCGGGTGCATTAAGCTCCCGTGCCGGCGTCGGAGACACCAATGCCGCCTCCGCCGGAGACACCAATGGCCCCGCCATCGCATTCTGCGAGTTGCTGGCCGTGAAGCTAGGAATCGGGGGCGGCCCCTGTTGGCCGCCCGCAATCCACGCACTCAACCCCTGGATCAAGGTAGGCACAATGGTGGTGATCGTCGCTCCGAGTTGTTGTTGCACTTGCTCTTGGACAATCTCCGGAATCCGCGCCACCTGTGCCTTGAGTTCTTGAACCTCGCGCGCCTGGCTTTCCGAGCTGGTCTTTTTCTCCTTCCGCACACCAGCGGTATAGTATGACCCCCATTTTGTGGACAAGCCTTTGCCGGCCACACGACCAGCTGACGTCGGCTTACTGAGCTTATCCTTGTTCTTCATTACATTCAACGCCCTATTTAGAGTGGTGTCCCAAGGGTTGCTCTTAGTCGACCCCGCGCTACTGCTTTCAGTCGCCTGCGGAAGGAATGTGAACCATTTAGAAATTTGGCTTCATTAATTAGAATGCAACCATATGGAGCTAAATACGCGGGGGTGTATTCCTTACCAGAACAAGCTCAAGCACCCTGGTCTTCGGATCCGTGGTAAGCTCCTTTGTTATCTGGTCCTCCTTGTACCGGGCCCTGACATAGTTCCTGGTCTGCTTGTTACCGCTGTATTTCTCGAAGCAGGGCGGTAGGCCTTGCTCGGCATGCTCCGCGTCCTCCTTGTCCCATATAGGCTCCGCCACTCTGTAACCGCCGGGACCGAGTTTGTGTTCCCCTAAGTTCAGCTCCCGCATTTATTTCCCCCACTGACTTGATTGGGAGTTTGCGGTGCTCGAGCAATTGACCTTGAAGTCGTTGTAGTCATCTTCGGTGATCGAAGGATTTTTCTCCTTGATCTTCTCATAACTCTCACCTTTCTCGATCATTCTCTTCACATTGCTTTTCCAAGTAGACAGGGCCTTGCTCATCTTCGTGAGGGCAGCATTGTTCACGTTATTCCCTTTGAGGCTTGTGTTTTCAAAATCAGCGGGGAACTTGTATCGTTCGTGCAGCTTCGTGAAGAGGAGGTTGCGCAAATTCCCTCGGTCAGGATGCCTCAGGTTCTCGGTGTTGATCGAGATAGTGCTCCGGAGAATGCACCTGAGCTGAAGCGAGTACGCCTTGACTATTCGTTCGGGCGCCGTTGGATTCCCGTCGGAGTCCACTTCAGTAACTTCCTCCTTGAGGGTGCGGAGCACGGTCGGGCGCCGGTCCTTCCGTTGCCTCTTCGGTTGGCTGCCATCTGTGCGTGCGCCGCCATCATCAGTGGTGGCATCCTCGGCGGCACCATCAGTGGTGGCATCAGTGGGGTCATCCTCGGCGATACCATCAGTGGTCTCAGGATCGATGAGGAAGGCGGCGTCCTCATACAAGTGAGGTTGTTCCTCCATCTCTTGGGACAACTCCCAGAATGCCTTGCCGCCCGAATCCCCGGCCTGATCGTTGTTGGCCATGTTTCTCTCTAAATAGGAACAAAGTTTGGTCAAAAAGATGGTTATTGTCAAGGAACAAGATCATGGTCTCATCATTTAGGGTTTGTCGACACCAAGGCATCCTAAAAGCTAAGCTTTTATCATTGAGGGTTTTTCGATGCCGAGGCACCCTAAAAGCCTAAGCTTTCATCATTAGTCACAAGTACCCCGGCCCATGCATTAGTCACAAGTACCCCATATGTCCTATTTTTAGCAAAGTCATGCTAAAATTCACGGAAAATTTCAGCATGACCTTTGCTAAAAATAGGACATATGGAGTACCTGAATTTGCTGGAACGGAAGTTAATCGACATTCCAGCAAACTCAAGGGCCTCTCAGGTGGACAAGGCAAAAAATGCCGTCATCACAACATGGAAAATACATTGGCATGTGAAGAGGTGAAACAATATATGCATCTCCAAGCAGTATCATTCAACATTTTAGACAAACCACTACAAGAAATACTAGATCAGAATGTTTTTTATACATAACTGCTAAAACCCTAGGAGTTAACCGAGCCACCAACAGAATGTGGACTTAAAAAGAGAGAGTCACGGACAGTGACATGATACATTTTCATAAAATTAGCTAGTTTTACTTATGGTGCACAAAGGAACAAGTACTGCAGTGCACTTAGAAAAAAATGAGCACCGCAAAGCAAGAAGACTCGTTTCAGGTAAACGGAAGCTGTCGGCTCCATCAAGTGGAGGCAAAAACAAGTGTAATTGCAAATGAATGCCAACCACGTTAAGACTTAACTGCTAAGGCCTAGTTTGGCAACACGGTTTTTCCAAAACCATGGTAATTGAAAACCTCGGTATTCCAATATGTTGTTGAGTAATCTTGTATCTCTGGCCACATGGAATCGATCGGCTAGCTAACTTAGACTGCTGTGTATAACTTTGCTCAGTAACTTAGACTAGTTGAGTACTGTTGAAAAATGACAGGTTAAACTGACCTCAAAGTCTGCTGACAAAATCAATACCAACTGATTGATCGCGGCCGGCCAGTTTATAATCAACGGGAACTATAAGATTTAAAAGAAAACCAATTAAATAGGTAGTCAGTAAGTCGATCGGCATAAGCAACGGTTCACACGTCACCTATAGAGGACAGTAAAATTACACTAATAAAACTCAGGAAAGAAGAAGTAAAAGTACCCTCAAAACAAGTATTAACAGACTAGTATATATATATATGTTATGTTGGCATAGATACCGTCTGAATGCACCAACAAACCTCCCGTTTACTCCCTCCGTGTATCAAAATATAAGACGCTTATGATAGTGTCTTATATTTTGATGCAGACCAGACGGAGTATTATCCATGGCCTACTTAATTTAGCTCACTACTTCCATGTACCAATTACTTAACTTTCTAGTTTTAATCATGTTGGTGTTCCTTCAATCACCATCCCCCCATTCTGACATGCTTTCAACTTCACCATATACTAACTGCACTATTGCTGTTAGCCTGTTGCTGCTCTATCTTATCTATGCAATTTTAACCTTTGTTTGTATTCCCCATCCACACACATGTCGTCTGTTGGCCTGTTGGCCTGTTGCAATTTAACTATGCAATTTTAACTATTGCTGCCTACTGAATTAGCTCACACACTGCTGCCAATTAATCAACTCTCTGATTTTAATCATGTTTGTGTTCCTTCCATGAACCCAATCCTCGTTTCAACCCCACCAAACTAACTGCACTATTGCTATCTATTGCTTCTAATTCAGAACAAATTCAGTGACAGAGGAGGAGCATTCAGACGGTACCTTGGGTGGGCAGAGAACGAGCTCCGGGGAGGTGGTCGGGGAGGAGCTCTGGGAGGGAGAGGTCGAGGGCGGCGTCGCGGAGGTCGGAGAGGTCGCTGAAGGCGCTGGCGGCGACGGCGCCGGTGAGCCACAGCAGCGAGAGCGCGACCGTACGACGGGCCCACGCTGCGGCGCCCTCGTCCGACGGCGGAGGCGGAGGAGGTGGAGGCGGAGCGGCCTTGGGCTTGGGCTGGGCGGAGAGGCGCCGGAGGAGGAGCGGGGTGGGCGTCGAGGCGTGGAGGCGGCGTCGAGGCCACCGGCGACGAGGGCGGTGGGGCGATGGCGTCCAACAAGGTGTGGCGACGGGGAGAGCGGCGCCGAGGAGACGAGGACGACGGGGCGGCGGGGCGGCGGCGTCGCGGCATCGGGGCGTCGGGACGGAGACGAGGATGACGGGGCAGCGTCGAGGCGGCGTCGGGGCGGCGTCGAGGCGGTGTCGGGGCGGCGTCGAGGCGGCGGGGCAGCGGCGTCGGGAGAGGAGAGGGGAAGGGGATCGAGGGCGAGGGCGAGGGAGAGAGAGGGGATAGGTTTGGGCCGGGGAGGAAGTATGGATGGCGGCACAATACTAATGGCGCACCACACCTCGGTGCGCCATAAGTACATCCATACTAATGGTGCACCTCGCCCTGGTGCGCCATTAGTATTTTTTTTTTATTTCTGCTCGAGCCAACAGGTTATCTTCCACCTGACCTGATCCACATCAAGCTCCCTCTACTAGCTCGACTGGTCAGTAGCTAGTTCTCACACTACGAGGTTGGGTTCGATTCCCAGGCTCCACAATTTTTTTATGCATTTAAAATGCTGTTTGATACTTATTTGTGTTTAAATATGTTCAAACTTGTTTAAATCATAACAGTAATATTTTTTTTATAAGACAGTAACATTTTTTTAAAAAATATCATCAAACAGTAA
>NC_041391.1:682796465-682812146 GCF_002162155.2 Triticum dicoccoides
GGGGTGCGGGGGGTCGGCGGCGGCGGTTGAGTAGGGGAATCGAGGGTGCGGGTGGTCGGCGGCGGCGGCCGGTGGACCGGGGGGTGCTTGGCGATGAGGGGAACCGAATCTGGCGAGGTGGGATAGCGATCGAGATGGAGGGGGATCGAGATCGAGTGTCCATGAAATTTAAAAATATTCATGATAGTTCAAAAAGTGCCCATGAAATACAATCGAGAAATGAAGGCTATGATTTAAATACAATCGATCTTAGCTAGCTATCTGTTCACAATCTTCTTGCCCTTCTTTTTCGCAAATGGAGTTCTTCTGTGGAACGGACGTCCTTTAGGTAGGGTGGTCCTGCTTCTTCTTGTGGTGTATGCTGCTACTTCATCATCATCGTCATGTTCGATCCTCGGGTCGCCGTACTTGTCGAAGTCTTGCTCATTGGCTACTCCATCCATTCCGATGATCTTCCTTTTGCCTCTCCTCACGACAACACGACTGGGATTTGGCGGGTCGGTAATGAAGAAGCATTGGTCCACTTGGGAAGCCAGTACCCATGGCTCAATTTTCGCGGTGACGTTTGCGCCCGCGGTCTTGGATTTGGCTTCGGGTATAACCATGGTGGTGAAATATCGGTCTTCTTTTAGGACGCTCTTGGCCCATCTGACACGGAACATCGGCACCTTCTCTCCAGCGTAGCTCAGCTCCCAGATCTCCTTGATCCTTCCGTAGTATCTGTCCTTGTCCTTACCGGTGTAGGATTCCATCGTTACCCCGGAGTTCTGATAACCATCGCTCTTCATGTCCTTGTCCTCGGTGTAGAATGTGTAGCCGTTGATATCGTACGCCTCATAGGTCATCAGGTTGTGCTCGGCGCCCTGTGACAAGGTGAATATAAGTTGTTCTTCCGCGGAAGAATCTTCATGTAAAGGGTACGACAGAAGCTTCTGCTTGAACCAACGCGTGAAACATGAGTTGTGCTCTTTGAGTATATCTCCGTCCGTCCTCTGTTGGCCTCGGTCATTGTAGGTCTTGTCAATAAAGGTTTTGTGCTCTACCACCCAAGGATCGACCACGTCTATGTGTTGTAGCGCGACTAGGTTTGCTCTTTCAAAGTCGGCGAGTCGACCCTCGAAGTCGACATGCATTTCGCGGCGACCCTCACGGTGACCCCATCCAGCGAGCCTGCCGAGGTGCCTGTTGACGGGCAGACCAACGTGGTTCTCGATGCCTAGATAATTCGGGTAGTAGGAGATGCACTCTTCGGTCAGAAAGCCCCTGGCTATACTTCCCTCTGGACGTGACATGTTCCGAACGTATCCTTTGATGACACCATTCATCCTTTCGAACGGCATCATGCTGTGCAGGAACGTCGGCCCGAGTTGGATGATATCCTCCACGATATGGACCAGCAGATGCACCATAACGTCGAAGAATGCGGGCGGGAAGTACATCTCAAGCTCACATAGTATCACCATGATCTCTTCCTGTAGCCTTCTGAGTTGCCTCACGCCAATCGACTTCCCAGAGATGACGTCGAAAAAGTTGCATAGGCCAAATAGCATTTCACGGACGTGCACGTCCATGATCCCACGGATTACAACTGGAAGTATCTGCGTCATCAGCACGTGACAGTCGTGAGACTTCATCCCGCTGAACTTCTGCTTCGCTGGGTCTAGGTATCTGCTTATCTTCCCCGCGTAACCGTAAGGAAGTTTTACTCCTAGGAGGCAGGTGAAAAACTGCTCGATCGACTCCTGACTTAGAGTGAAGCATGTGGGAGGGTAGTCATTTCCGGTCTTCTTGGCCTTTTTGCCTTTGCGACGACTTTCTGTGTCCTGCTTCGCCTCATCATCATCATCATCATCATCATCATCATCATTAGCGTGAAGCTCCTGCCTGATGACCATTGATTTCAAGTCTGCCCTTGCTTTCGGCCCATCTTTGGTCCTCTCTGGCATGTTGAGCAGGGTACCAAGCAGACTCTCGCACACGTTCTTCGTGATATGCATGACATCAAGGCTGTGAGGCACACGGTGGATCTTCCAGTACGGCAAGTCCCAGAAAACATACCTCGTTTTCCATACCTTCAGCAGCAGTTCTGGCGCCTTTCGCTTCTTTCCCGGCTCTGGCGCCTTTTGCTTCTTTCCCGGCAGTGGGCAGTCTTTCCAATTTTTCAACAGCTTGTCTATTTCCTCGCCGCTCCTCGTACACGGGCGTTTTCGGGGTTCGGTTTCACCATCGAACAGATCCTTGCGTTTCCTCCACGGGTCATCGTTGCGAAGCCACCTTCGATGTCCCATGAACACGGTTTTCGAAGACCCGGGATCTCTATCTAGCTAGCGATACGTTGTGTCATCCATCCACCTTACGCATCCAGAAAATCCATGGACTACCTGCCCCGCGAGATATCCGTAACCGAGATAGTCGTGCACCATCGTGAGCAGTGCGGCTCTCATAGGGCAATATTCTTTCTCTGCGGCGTCCCACGTATTGGCTGGCGTTTTCCACAGCGTGTCAAGCTCCTCTTTCAGCAGCCCCAGATACAGATTGATGTCGTTCCCTGGTTGTTTCGGCCCTTCAATTAGCATACTCATGTGAATGTACTTCCTCTTCATGCACAACCAAGGGGGAAGGTTGTACATCCACACAAACACAGGCCAGGTGCTATGTGTGCTTCTCTGGCTGCCAAACGGATTGACTCCATCGGTGCTCGCGCCCAGCACGATGTTCCTTGGATCATTCCCAAATTCTGGGTCTTCGAAGTTCAACGCTTGCCACTGGCTCGCATCCTTAGGGTGACTCAGCATCTTGTCTTTTTTATCTATCTCCGGATCATTTGCGTCATCTTCTCGCTTCTTCTCCTCCCTATCCGCGTGCCAACGCAGGAGCTTTGCTACCTTAGGGTCCGCGAAATACCGCTGCAGACGAGGAGTGATCGGAAAGTACCACACCACTTTTCGAGGAGCTTTCTTCCTCTTCTTGTATCGAGTGACGCCGCACACCGGACATATGGTAGACTCCGCGTGCTCGTCCCGATAAATGATGCAATTGTTCATGCACACATGGTATTTCACGTGCAATAAATATAGAGGACACACGATTTTCTTCGCCTCCTCCAAACTGGTCGGGCACTTGTTCCCCTTGGGAAGACGTTCGTGCCAGAATGACATGTTCTCGTCGAAACATGCGTGGGTCATTTTGTGTTTTACCTTCATCTCCAGAGCCATGAGCGTTACTTTCAGGCGGGTATCCTCGGGCCTGCATCCTTCATACAATGGAGTAACCGCGTCTAACTCAAGTTGATCCATCTTGGCTTTCTCTCGGGCGGAAGCTCTTGCGTTATCCGTCTGCTTGAGAAGCAGCTCTTGAATATGAGGGTCCTGCACCCAGCCCATCGATGGTCCAGCATCGTCTGCTCCGCCGGCATCATCATCTTCATGATCATGCCCGTCGTCTGGTCCGGCATCTTCCTCATCATCATGTCCTGCATATTCTACATGATGACTGTGTACAGCATCACCGTCGTGATCATCTCCTGGGGATTCTTCGTCTTCTCGCCCGCCCGAGCCGCGGTGGTTGTCTTGCTGCCCTTCCTCATTTCTTGCCCGGCCCCCATGGACGACTTCGTAGTCATCTTCATCACCTTGCCACCGATAGCCATCCATGAAACCACGCAAGAGCAGGTGGTCCCGCACCTGCCCCGAATCCGGGTCCGCAATAAGGCTCTTAAGCTTGCATCTTTGAGACGGACATCTTATCTCCATCTTGTTCTTTTGAAGCATCTCAGCCTTCGCGGACCTCAAAAACCTATTCACGATTCCTTCGGTCATCGTGCGAACCATGGTCGCCTGCGGGGTAGAGCAAAACGATATTTTAGAACCAAGAAAAAATTTGGCATGACTTTCCCTAAAAATAGGACCAAAAAGAATGCTTAATGCCAAAATTCTCGCCGAAACGGAAATGAATCAACATTCCAACAAAATATTGGCAACTATCGCATTTCAAATACCGGTACACCTCCAAACACAAACACATATGCAACACCACGAATATACATAGATCTAGCTAGGCCATAAAAAGTGCATGTGCACATTGTTGTAGGGAGAATAACATAAATATAGCTTCCCCCCTTACTTACCTATCAAAACAAGGTAATTTAACCACTTAATTTGAATGAATCTATGGTGGAAATGAGGTGAAAAATAGGAGGCACCCGAGACAAGGAGGAGGTGGAGAGAATGAAGTGGGGAGAAAGTGAGTGTGGGTAGGAGAGGCTATCCAAAATATCTTGTTGTTGCCCACTTACTAATGGCGCACCAGCACTAAATGCGCCATTAGTAATCCAGGTTACTAATGGCACACCCTCTGGCGGTGCGCCATTAGTAGTTTTGCAAAAAAAACATACTAATGGCGCACTGTTCTACAGTGCACCATTACTAGTTTAAACTAGTAATGGCGCACGGTTGAACAGTGCGCCATTAGTAGTATTGCAAAAAAAGGAATAAAAAATATAATAAAAAAACAACATTAGTGGCGCACTTTCCGACGGGTGTGCCATTACTAGTTACAACTAGTAATGGCGCACTGTGTCTGGATGCGCCATTAGTATGTTTGGACAGGCGCACTAGTTCAAAGAAAAAAAAATGATACTAATGGCGCACCTTGGGCCAGGTGCGCCATTAGTAGTTTCAACTCTAATGGCGTATCAGAAGGTGGTGCGCCATTAGTATATACTAATGGCGCACCCCTTGCCCGGTGCGCCATTAGTGTCAATCCCATCTATAGCCCTTTTTCTCGTAGTAAGGATCTGAAGATGGTGGTGAGACGGCCGTCCTCTCCGACGGTGATTCGTCCGCCGGTTCAACAAATTCATTGTATCAAGTGCAAGATGGCGTGCTCGGGGGCTGTTCTGATGCCTCTAGTATTCCGGACCCCTATGAGTCGCCAAACTGGGAAGGAGTTTTCATGACTGGGACTCAACCTGGCCAAAATTCTACAGCCGCTGCTGCAATAACATCCGGAATAGGAGCGGCCGGGGCAGGAGGCCCTGTGCGCCCGCCGGCTCAAGTGCTGATAGATCTCATGGATAAGCTTACGGCTCGGTTAACCGCTACGGTTATTCCTGCAAATAAAGATGAGCATGATGCGGAGGTGGCACGGGTGCGCGAGGAAATAGCTTGGGCCAACGAGGCCTTGGCAGCTGAGGACACCAGGTTAGCCACAGAACGGGCGGCTTTGGATGCACGGGCGCAACAGCTCCAGTCAGAGGCTTTCCAGCTTACGATGAGCCTGAACGCATCTAATGAGGTGATGAGAAGGAGGCACCAGAAAACTCAATCCCCTTTGCCTCCAACTTATGACCCTCAGACTCTTTTCGCTACACCCGGAGCCGGCCCAAGTAACCTGCCAGATGCAAATCAGTTTATGACAGCCGGAACAGGAGGACCGGCTCAGCCTCAGGAGATGGCACCTCCTCATGGGAACATGGCGCTGCCCCAATACGTACCGATACCGTCGGGTCACTTTTCCAGCCCCACGCAGCATCGGTGCGTTTGGCAGCTCTCCCAGTGGACGATGATGATCCGACAGCGGTGGAGACCCGTAGGATCAGGGAACTTGTTGTAGCGACCCGACCTCAGACGGTCAAGTCTCTGTGCTCAGGTGTCATCCCTGGATTAGTAATGCTGACACCACACAGTACTTCGAAGGGTTTATAACAGAGTAGCAATCACACACTTATTACATCGAATGTCTCAAAAGAGAACTTATTACAATAATATGGCTTAAGGCCATCTAATGCGATAACAGCGGAAGGCTTGGAAGATAAAGTGAGTCCATCAACTCCAACGGCATAACTGAGCTGCACGGCAACGACCTACGAACCTTACTCCTCGTCTGAAAAGTCTGCAACATAATACATTGCAGCCCGAGAACGGGTCAGCACATGGAATATGCTGGCAATGTAACACAAAAGAGCAATAACAGAATAATACTACTACTACATGCACATTTGGCTGGTGGAAAGCTCTATGGTTACAGTTTTTGCGAAAAGCCAATTTTTCCCTACTACAAAGGAATCAATTTTAATTTAACTATCATGGTAGTTGAAACATCATTTGAGAAGGTACACCCCAACACAATGATCCCAATTAAAAGTAATTTAACAACCCAACAATATTAATTTTGAGAGTGTTGAGATACATGAGAATACTCAAGTACTAGATACTCAGAATTGTCCATAATCGGGGACACGGCTAACCATCATTAGATTGTACACTCCGTTGATTCTCGCACTGCATGGTGTTTGAGAGACGGATGACCGAGACACAGTCTTTCAGAAGCATTAACTCTCTACTCCGGGCAGACCATACCAAACCTACAAACCCACTACCTGCTGATCCACCTCTTCAAGAGCTTCACGCGACTTACTCAAACTATGCTAGAGCCCATAATAGCTTGCGGCTGCACACGGAAGTTTCTAGCATGAATAGACTCAGTTCCCTTTGAGCCTGGGTGGCGGTCCATAGGAGAATCACACGGTAACCCCGGGATTTCCAAAAATAAAATAGGCAATCACTGGTAACCCCAGGTGCCTCAATCCACCCAGATGTGTATTAAAGTTGCCACCTTAAGTAAACCATTAATTTACAATCTCACATCTATCATGGATATCACTCAAACCCAATCCACGTCTACGAGCATAGCATGGCAATATAAGCATAACGTAGAAGTAACTCCCAAGGGTTTGATAATAAACAGGGCAATAGCTTCTACCTCAGCACCTACTTCCCAACCCACAAGTTAAAGACATCCTAGTCATGCAATGTTTGAGGGTTGAAACTAATGCATAAAAACTGGGTATGAAAAGAGTATGATCAATGTGTTACTTGCCTTGCTGTCGATCCGGGTATCCTAGAGACTCGTAGTAACACGCTTCGCACTCCGGGAATTCTAGCGCAAGCAAACAATAACATACATAAGAAACAATCAAAGATGCACAAGTAGAACTCCAGATAAAAGAGTCTGACCAGAGAGTTCAACTTAAGAACTCCGGTTTTGCAAGAAGAATCAATCAAATGAAGCAATGAAACTCAAACGGCAAAAGAAACAACATCGTTTTACTAATCTGGATCTAAGCCAAATTTTACAGAATAAAAATCTTGTTTGAGTTGATTATTCGGAAAGAGGGTTTCGAGACGAAACTCCAGGCGCTTGAATCGCCTGATTCCGAAAAACGAGCGAAAAGATAAACAGGTGTGAACATCGGATCAGAAATCGCGATCAAAATAATCGCGGAATAAATCCGATAAAAAGAAAAGCGACGAACTGCTAAACGGACGGACTTTCATTAGCACAAACTAAACAGAGAACGCGTTCATTAAAACGAACGGACGAACGGACGTTCACTAAGTAAATAAACCGACGAAATAAACCGATCAAGGGTTTTTTTTAAAAACCGAAGGGTTTATTTAAGAAAACTGGCGGCGAGGTCGGGTACCTCCGGCGGGGCGGCGGCTCCGGCGGGGCTCGGGTGGCTGCGGGGTGGCGGCGGGAGGCGGCGGCGATGCGGGGCGACGGTGACGGCTCCGGCGGCGGGTGGTGGTGGGTGGTGGTGGGTGGTGGTGTGGCGGCAGGGGCGGCGGCTTAAATAGGAGGTCGGGCCGGGGCAGCTTGGGGAAGGGGGCGCCCGGGGTGGAGTCCGGCTCAGACTCGCCCTCGGCGTCCGTGCCAAGCACGGCGGCGGCGCGGGGAAGGCGGCGGCGGCTGGCTGGGCGGCCGGCTCGGCTGGGCCTTCGGCCCAGTCGGGCGCGAGGGTGGTTTTTTTTTAAAAACATTCCGCCGAAAGAACAATTCCTAGAAAAATAAATAAAAATCTAAAAATTCGAAAAAAAGTTTTCTCGGTCTAAATAAAATATTTAGAACAAGATGAACTTTTCTTGGCCCCTAAAATGCAATTTTAAATCATGCAACATTTTTCTAGGAGCAAATAAAATCCCGAATAAACTCAAATAAAAATCCAAAAATGATTTTAACATTTTTCCTCCGATATTCCAATTATTTTGGAGAAGTCATATTATCTCCCCTCATTTATTATTTTTAAAATGAAATATTTCCCGGACAGAAAATAATTAAAATCAAATCCTCGTCTTCACTATTTGATAAAATTTCAAATATGAAAATTAGAAAATCCCCAACTCTCTCCGAAGGTCCTTGAGTTGCTTAGGATTTCGAGGATTGCAAATGAAAAAGCAGCAAAATATGATATGCATGTATGGCCTATGTATAACATGCGAAATTGAAATTTTGGGATGTTACAAAACCTACCCCCTTAAGATGAATCTCGCCCTCGAGACTCGGGTTGGCTAGAAAATAGGTGCGGATGGTCCTTGCGAATATCTTCCTCTCGTTCCCAGGTGGCTTCCTCCTTAGAATGATGACTCCACTGAACTTTGCAAAATTTGATCACCTTGTTGCGAGTGACTCGGTTATCAAACTCAAGAATCTTAACTGGCTTCTCCTCATAGGTCAGGTTATTATCTAGTCGAATCGCCTCCAACGGTACTGTATCATTCAATGGTATATCGGCCATCTCAGCATGGCACTTCTTCAGTTGTGATATGTGAAACACATCGTGAACTCCTGACAATCCTTCTGGTAACTCCAGCTTGTAGGCAACTTCTCCCATCCGTTCCAAAATACGATACGGTCCTACGTATCTCGGGGATAATTTTCCCTTAACTCCAAATCGTTTTACTCCCCTCAAGGGTGATACTCGTAGATAGGCTCTATCTCCAACTTCATAAGTTACTTCCTTGCATTTTGAGTCTGCATAACTCTTCTGTCTGGACTGAGCAACCTTTAGTCTGTCTCTGATCATTTTGACTTTCTCCTCTGAGTCTTTGATCAAATCTGGTCCAAACAACTAACGATCTCCTACCTCGTCCAACATCAATGGTGTTCTACACCTGCGTCCATATAGAGCTTCGAATGGTGCCATCTTCAAACTGGCCTGGTAACTGTTGTTATAAGAAAACTCTGCGTATGGCAAATTGTCATCCCAACTAGATCCATAATCTAGCGCGCAGGCTCTTAGCATGTCCTCCAAAATCTGATTGACTCTCTCTGTCTGCCCATCTGTCTGTGGGTGAAAAGCTGTACTAAACTCCAATCGGGTTCCCAAAGTCTCGTGTAACTGATG
Source organism: Triticum dicoccoides (assembly GCF_002162155.2). Lineage (NCBI taxonomy): Eukaryota > Viridiplantae > Streptophyta > Magnoliopsida > Poales > Poaceae > Triticum > Triticum dicoccoides. Next base: position 682,805,653 of record NC_041391.1, read on the forward strand.
CCAAAACTTTGAAGTAAACTGAGTCCCTCTATCTGATACGATGCTCCTCAGAACTCCATGGAAACATACGATCTTGGTCATATATATCTTGGCCAACTTCGCACTGGTATATGTTGTTTTCACCGGGATGAAATGAGCTACCTTAGTCAATCGATCCACAACTACCCATATAGAATCATATCCTGTCTTGGTTCTGGGTAATCCGGTAATAAAGTCCATACCAAGTTTATCCCACTTCCATTCGGGTATTGGCATAGGCTGTAACAGTCCTGCTGGCTTCTGATGTTCTGCCTTCACTCTCTGACATACATCACATACAGCTACATACTCGGCAATATCCTTCTTCATTCCAGTCCACCAGAAACGTTCCTTCAAGTCTAGATATATCTTGGTGTTTCCGGGGTGAATCGAGTATGGTGAGTCATGGGCCTCCTGAAGTATCAACTTCCTGATCTCCGAATTGTTGGGCACATAAATTCGGTCCTCAAACCACAAGGTATCGTGCTCATCCTCGTGAAAACCTTTGGTTTTACCTTCGCCCATCCTCTCTCTTATCTCAGCAATCTCTTTGTCTTCCTTCTGAGCTTCTCGAATCTTGTCCAATAGTGTTGACTGAACTTCCATTGTTGCAAGAAAACCTCTTGGAACAATCTCCAATCGTAGTTCCATGATCTCTGCAGCTAATTCTTTTGGCATTCCATTGCTCACAAGAACATTAGCATAACTCTTCCGGCTCAAAGCATCTGCTACGATGTTGGCTTTTCCTGGATGGTAGTGTAGCTTCATGTCGTAATCCTTTATAAGTTCCAACCATCTCCTCTTCCTGAGGTTCAACTCCTTCTATGTGAAAATGTACTTCAAGCTCTTATGATCCGTGTACACATCACAACGGTTTCCAATAAGATAATGTCTCCAGGTTATAAGTGCATGCACTATGGCTGCTAACTCCAAATCATGCATGGCATAGTTCAACTCGTGTGACTTCAGTTGTCGTGAGGCATACGAAACAACTTTTCCTTCTTGCATAAGCACACATCCAAGTCCCAAGCGAGAGGCGTCACAATACACTTGAAACTCCTTATGTATATCTGGCAAAGTTAGCACCGGGGCTGTAGTCAATCGTTCCTTCAGCTCTTGAAAACTTGTCTCGCACTCCTTCGTCCATTTGAACTTAGTATCCTTCTTCAGCAATTCAGTCATTGGTTTAGCAATTTTGGAAAAATTCTCAATGAATCTCCGATAATATCCTGCTAGTCCAAGAAAACTGCGGATCTCGCCAACTGAAGTGGGTGCCAACCATTCAGTGACCGACTGAACCTTACTGGGATCTACGGCTATACCCTCTCCTGATATAACATGCCCAAGAAATCCAACTTCTTTCAACCAAAATTCGCACTTGCTGAATTTGGCATATAACTGATGTTCCTTGAGTTTCTCGAGAACCAAACGCAAGTGTTCCGCGTGCTCTTCTTCGTTCTTCGAGTATATCATAATGTCATCAATGAATACCACAACAAACTTGTCCAAATACTCCATGAATACCTTGTTCATCATACTCATGAAATAAGCAGGGGCGTTAGTCAGTCCAAATGACATGACCGTATACTCGTATAATCCATACCGAGTGGTAAGCGCTGTCTTGGGTATATCCTTCTCTCGGATCTTCAACTGATGGTATCCTGATCGTAGATCAATCTTCGAAAACACCTTAACTCCTTGTAACTGATCAAACAGATCATTGATCATTGGTAAGGGATACTTGTTCTTTATTGTTACTTCATTTAGAGCTCGGTAGTCAACAACCATCCTTAGGGATTTATCCTTCTTCTCCACCAAAAGTACTGGGGCTCCCCAAGGTGATGAGCTTCTACGAATGTAACCTTTCTCCAACAACTCCTTAATCTGCTTCTTAATTTCCTCCAGATCATTTGCTGGCATCCGATAGGGTCTCTTGGATATCGGTCCTGTTCCTGGCAATAGCTCTATCAAGAACTCGATATCTCTATCCGGTGGCATACCTGGTAACTCTTCGAGGAAAACATCCGGAAAATTCTTTACTACAGGTACTACCTCCTGTACAACTCCCGTGAGGGTGTTTACTTGGCTCCTCCTAGGCACATGCCTAGATACATACTTAATCCTTGTTCCCTCCGGGGTGGTAAGATAAATCGACTTACTAGCACAGTCAATACTTCCTTCATACTTTGACATCCAGTCCATACCTAATATCACATCCAATCCTTGTGACTCCAAGATAATTAGGTCAGACGGAAATACATGCGTGCCAATGATTAGGGGTATCTGGGTGCACCATCTCCTAGCCATGTACTCTGATCCCAGCGATCTCACTAAGAGGGGTGTCCTAAGGGTTTGGGTTGGCAACTTAAACTTTTCCACAAATCCCCTTGATATGTATGAATGCGATGCACCGGTATCGAAAAGAACAATAGCGATAAATGACTGAACCAAAAACTTACCTATTACCGCATCCGGCTGCTGTTCAACCTCCTCCATGTTAACGTGGTTCACTTGACCTTTGTTGAATGGATTGGGCTTCTTCCCTGCGCTCCCGTTTCCATTCCCGTTCTTTCCTTCAGAGCAGTCATTGGCGTAGTGCCCTGTCTTCCCGCACTTGTAGCAAACGACTTGGCTTAAGTCCCTCGTTGCGGGTGTGGATGGGTTAGAGCGGTTCTGATTATTGTTGGCTCCATTCCCATTCCCGTTCTTCGCACCATTGTGGTTATGCGATCCTCCTCCAGCATGATTATTTCCTCCATGGTTATGAATAAGTCCTCCTGAGTTCGGAGTCAAATGGGGCTTATGGTGAGCTCCTGAATTGTATTTTCCTTGTCCATACTTCCTCTTACAATTATCAATCTGCTGCTGCTTACCTTCAATCATCAGGGCCTTGTCTACCAATCCTGGTAGTTGTTGAAGGTTGCTACCATCAACTGCATACTCATCTCATCATTCAGCCCTTCCATAAACTTCTCCTGCTTCGCGGCATCTGTGGCCACATCATTAGGGGCATAACGTGACAACTTGCTAAACTCATCCGTGTACTGACCAACAGTACGATTCCCCTGCCGTAGGTTGCGAAACTCACGCTTCTTCATCTGCATAGCTCCAGTCGAGACATGGGCAGTGCGAAAAGCCTGCTGAAATGGAGCCCATGTGACAGTGTCGATAGGATAGGTGGCTGTGAAATTCTCCCACCATGCTGCTGCAGGTCCATCCAGTTGGTGTGCGGCAAAACGCACCTTCTTAGCATCTGTGCATCCCGCGGTGGTAAACTCCCTTCCAATACGACGTAGCCAATCATCTGCAACTATTGGCTCGATGCTACTGGAGAACACCGATGGCTGTACCCTTAAGAAACGGGCGAGGTTATCCACTGGCGAAGGGTTGTTGTTGTTTGCATTGTTCTTATTGGCATTGCCCTGGTTCTGAACTAACAACTGCATCAGGGCATTCTGCTGCTGAATCAACTGGGTGATCTCCGATGGGAAAACAAAATCGGGGTTTCTCCTCGGAGGCATCTGATGGGTTTAGATGGAAGAGATTTAGAATAGAAAAAGGTCTAGGGGAAACACTACCCATATGTATATGAGGCAAACACAAGCATTCATTCAATTAATCAAGCAAGGGCATACAAAGCGGTGTAGGACTATCGCAAAAGTGCTCACTACTACTAGTTACATGGGGGAATACTAGTATCATATGGTGGTCATCTAAAAATTTTGATCGGTGGAAGACTCCATGATGTCTGCTCCAGCTTCATCTTCGTAGTCATCATCACTTGAATCCGAGTCGGTGTCGTCGATGATGATGTAGTTGTCCGGACGAATGAGGTCTTCTTTCGGAGCTGGTCCTCCCATAAAGATTCCGATCTTCTCAACAAAGTCGTCATTCTTCTCCAATAGGGTCTGGATTTCCTCCTCATATCCATCATGTGTGAACTTAAGTTCTTCCTCCAGCTCGATGATCCTGGTCTTTGCCTTCTTCAACTCGATCATGTCTGCGCACATCTGGTTCTCCTGACATCGAATGTGCTGGTTTTGCTCCTGGATAAAGGTTGCGACAGATCTATCCTTCCTGGTGCTGATCATCTCCCATTGTTCATCTCGGCGCCCACATATTTGATCGGTGGTATCCTCTAGTTCTTTGTTGTAGATTTCTCCAATGCGTCCCATGGTAATATGAGCTGCCATACTCTTGCCAAGGCTCCAGGTGGGTGCTTCGAAAGAAAACTCTATAGGTTTGGAATTTGGCGAGAACGTCCTTCCTAGAACTCGTACTTGAATCATCCAGCGCTCTTCTTCCGGTAGGGTGGCGTTGTTCGTCCCGGTGAAGCTGGGTATTCCAATATTCAAGTACCTAGTGACTTCCCTCAAGTGGCGTCCAAAAGGTGTGTCTTCATCTGGTTGTGCAAAATTGGTCTTCATCGCCTTCATCCTAAACGGTGGAAAGAGAAGAGGAGTCAGAAATGAGAAGAGAGTGTGATCTATGGTTTATCTTAGTGGTCGTGTCCTACACTTAGCGTGTGCTCTGATACCATCTTGTAGTGACCCGACCTCAGACGGTCAAGTCTCTGTGCTCAGGTGTCATCCCTGGATCAGTAATGCTGACACCACACAGTACTTCGAAGGATTTATAATAGAGTAGCAATCACACACTTATTACATCGAATGTCTCAAAAGAGAACTTATTACGATAATATGGCTTAAGGCCATCTAATGCGATAATAGCGGAAGGCTTGGAAGATAAAGTGAGTCCATCAACTCCAACGGCATAACTGAGCTGCACGGCAACGACCTACGAACCTTACTCCTCGTCTGAAAAGTCTGCAACATAATACATTGCAGCCCGAGAACGGGTCAGCACATGGAATATGCTGGCAATGTAACACAAAAGAGCAATAACAGAATAATACTACTACTACATGCACATTTGGCTGGTGGAGAGCTCTATGGTTACAGTTTTTGTGAAAAGCCAATTTTTCCCTACTACAAAGGAATCAATTTTAATTGAACTATCATGGTAGTTGAAACATCATTTGAGAAGGTACACCCCAACTCAATGATCCCAATTAAAAGTAATTTAACAACCCAACAATATTAATTTTGAGAGTGTTGAGATACATGCGAATACTCAAGTACTAGATACTCAGAATTGTCCATAACCGGGGACAGGGCTAACCATGATTAGATTGTACACTCTGCAGAGGTTTGCGTACTTTTCCCCGCAAGACTCGATCACCTCCGTTGATTCTCGCACCGCATGGTGTTTGAGAGACGGATGACCGAGACACAATCTTTTAGAAGCAGTAACTCTCTACTCCGGGCAGACCATACCAAACCTACAAACCCACTACTTGATGATCCACCTCTTCAAGAGCTTCACGCGACTTACTCAAACTATGCTAGAGCCCATAATAGCTTGCGGCTGCACACGGAAGTTTCTAGCATGAATAGACTCAGTTCCCTTTGAGCCTGGGTGGCGGTCCATAGGAGAATCACACGGTAACCCCGGGATTTCCAAAAATAAAACAAGCAATCACTGGTAACCCCAGGTGCCTCAATCCACCCAGATGTGCATTAAAGTAGCCACCTTAAGTAAACCATTAATTTACAATCTCACATCTGTCATGGATATCACTCAAACCCAGTCCACGTCTACGAGCATAGCATGGCAATATAAGCATAACGTAGAAGTAAGTCCCAAGGGTTTGATAATAAACAGGGCAATAGCTTCTACCTCAGCAACTACTTCCCAACCCACAAGTTAAAGACATCCTAGTCATGCAATGTTTGAGGGTTGAAACTAATGCATAAAAACTGGGTATGAAAAAAGTATGATCAATGTGTTACTTGCCTTGCTGTCATCCGGGTATCCTAGAGACTCGTAGTAACACGCTTCGCACTCCGGGAATTCTAGCGCAAGCAAACAATAACATACATAAGCAACAATCAAAGATGCACAAGTAGAACTCCAGATAAAAGAGTCTGACCAGAGAGTTCAACTTAAGAACTCCGGTTTTGCAAGAAGAATCAATCAAACGAAGCAACGAAACTCAAACGGCAAAAGAAACAACATCATTTTACTAATCTGGATCTAAGCCAAATTTTACAGAATAAAAATCTTGTTTGAGTTGATTATTCGGAAAGAGGGTTTCGAGACGAAACTCCAGTCGCTTGAATCGCCTGATTCTGAAAAACGAGCGAAAATATAAACAAGTTTGAACATCGGATCAGAAATCGCAATCAGAATAATCGTGGAATAAATCTGATAAAAAGAAAAGCGACGAACTGCTAAACGGACGGACGTTCGTTAGCAGAAACTAAAAAAAGAACGCGTTCGTTAAAACGAACGGACGAACGGACGTTCACTAAGTAAATAAACCGACGAAATAAACCGATCTAGGGTTTTTTTTTTAAAAAAGCCGAAGGGTTTATTTAAGAAAACTGGCGGCGGGGTCGGGTACCTCCGGCGAG
>NC_041391.1:682812550-682814317 GCF_002162155.2 Triticum dicoccoides
GCGGGGCTCCGGCGGCGGCTCCGGCGGCGGCGGATCGAGGCTCGGGGCGGCGGGGGCGGCGGCTTAAATAGGAGGGTGGGGCAGGGCGGCTTGGGGAAGGGGGCGCGCGGGGTGGAGTCCGGCTCGGACTCGCCCTCGGCGTCCGTGCCAAGCACGGCGGCGGCGCGGGGAAGGCGGCGGCGGCTGGCTGGGCCGGCCGGCTCGGCTGGGCCTTCGGCCCAGTCGGGCGCGAGGGTGGTTATCTTTTTCTTTTTTAAACATTCCGCCGAAAGAAAAATTCCTAGAAAAATAAATAAAAATCTAAAAATTCCAAAACAAGTTTTCTCGGTCTAAATAAAATATTTAGAACAAGATGAACTTTTCTTGGCCCCTAAAATGCAATTTTAAATCATGCAACATTTTTCTAGGAGCAAATAAAATCCCGAATAAACTCAAATAAAAATCCAAAAATGATTTTAACATTTTTCCTCCGATATTCCAATTATTTTGGAGAAGTCATATTATCTCCCCTCATTTATTATTTTTAAAATGAAATATTTCCCAGAGAGAAAATAATTAAAATCAAATCCTCGTCTTCACTATTTGATAAAATTTCAAATATGAAAATTAGAAAATCCCCAACTCTCTGTGAAGGTCCTTGAGTTGCTTAGGATTTCGAGGATTGCAAATGAAAAAGCAATAAAATATGATATGCATGTATGACCTATGTATAACATGCCAAATTGAAAATTTGGGATGTTACACTTGTCCAGACGGCCCTGGCGTAGCAAGAGACTTACTCTTATAGTCGTGACAGGATTCATTCGACTCCTCCGCCTTGGTTAGCACCGCCTCGCCAAAACCGGAGTTCGAGTTACAGCAGGCACATGGAGTCAGAAGCCTTGTCAAGCAACGCCCAGCGCCGCAACCAGCCCGGTGGCTATAACCCGGTACAGGATCGGGTACGTCAGGAGAACGAGCGGGCGGCTCAGCTGGCGGCTCAACAGATGGCTCATCAAGATTTCGCAAAGTATCCGATGACTTCCGTTGAGACGGGAGTGGCTACTAGAACTGGCGGTGTTCCTTGTTTGGTGCCGGCTCTGTGTAATGTACGCCTACCCAAGGACTTCAAAGGACCTCGAAAGGTGCCAAATTACACGACCGATTTACAGCCCGGAGCATGGATCGAAAGTTATGAGATGGCCATGGAGCTGTTAGAGGTCAGCGACGCAGCAATGGCCAAATACTTCACCATGATGTTAGATGGAACGGCCCGGTCCTGGTTAAAGGGCTTGCCACCCAACTCCATTAATTCGTCGGCAGAGCTAAAGGCCCGTTTCATCCAGAACTTTAAGGACACTTGCAAGCAATCTATGTTGATTGTGGATTTAACAAATTGTAAGCAGGAGGAGGGTGAATCCATGACTCACTGGGTACACCGGGTCAAGCAGATAATACATTCGTCTGACAAGATGGATGTTGTCTATGCAGTCCTTATGTTGGCAAAGAAATGCCGCTTTGAGCTGCTGAGACAGAAACTGGGGCGTCTTAAGCGTGATTGCAATGATATTGGTATGTTGATGGCTGCTTTAGTCAAATATGCCGACTCTGATAGTACCAAGGACCCCGCGTCTGATGAGGAAAAGACAGGGGAGGGAAAGAAGAACGGCAAAGGAAAGGGACAACAATATAACCCGATGAATCAAGGGGGCAACAAGCATAAGGCCGAGGGTAACCCGGAGTTTGTAGCCAATGCCAATGGACAGGATAATAATAAGAGACGTAAGG
>NC_041391.1:682814495-682855245 GCF_002162155.2 Triticum dicoccoides
GAAACGACCCGCCACCCACTTATGGAAAGATTGTGTGATCATGAAGGCTTTTAAGAATTTCAACACATTTGATGGCAATCATGGGTCGGGCGGCGGCTCAGGAGCTGGCGGTTGTTATGGCCCGGGTGGCGGTTCAAGTTCCGGCTTTCAGGGACATCAGGGCGGTTATAATCAGCAGCAATCTGGTCAAGGGGAACAACAACAATAGCAGTTGGGTTATAAAAGCCATCTGAAGCAGCTGAATAGTGGGCGGTATCACGTGTTTACCACTAGCTTGTGCAAACGTGACCAGAAGGTTCATAAGAGGGTTGTAAATTCAATTGAGCCGGCAGTTCCTCGTTATTTGAGGTGGTCAGAATAGCCCATTGTGTGGAGCAGGGAAGATCACCCATCTGGGTTGATAATCCGGGTCAGTTAGCCTTGGTGGTAGCGCCTCAGGTTGGTAGATATAAATTCACTAAGGTACTCATGGACGGGGGTAGCAGCATCAATATCCTCTATTATGAGACCTTTCAATGCATGGGGTTAACTGATAAGAATTTGAAGACATCCAACACTGTTTTTCATGGAGTGGTCCCTGGTAAGTCAGCGTACCCAGTTGGCAAGATTGAACTGGAAGTGGCTTTTGGAGATGACTATGACTCCAGAGCTGAAAAATTAACCTTTGAGGTGGTCAAAATCAGGAGTCTATATCATGCTCTGTTTGGACGGCCGGCTTATGCCAAGTTCATGGCACGGCCGTGCTATGTTTACCTGCAGCTTAAGATGCCGGGTCACAAGGGTACCATCACCGTGCATGGAAGTCGAAAGGTAGCCTTGGAATGTGAGGAGGGCGGCGCGGCTTATGCTGAGTCTGTTTGTGCAGCGGAGGAACTGAAGTTTTATGACCCAGCAGATATGACCTCTCTAAAGAAGCCAACCACCGAGCACAACCCGGCGATGAAGTTTAAGTCGGCGGCTAAAACCAAGCTTGTGGATTTCAATCCGAGTGATTCATCTAAGCAGTTCAGCATCAGTGCCAATTTGGATCCTAAATAGGAAAGCGCGCTCATCGAGTTCATCCGTGAGAACCAGGACATCTTTGCATGGAAACCTTCTGACATGCCAGGTGTACCGAGAGAACTCGCTGAGCACACAATCAATATTGATCCGAAGTATAAGCCGGTCAGGCAGTTTCTTCAACGGTTCAATGAAGAGACGCGGAAAGCTATTGGAGAGGAAGTCGCCCGGCTCTTAGCAGCTGGGTTTATTGTTGAAGTTTTTCACCCGGAGTGGTTGGCTAACCTGGTGCTCGTGCTCAAGAAGAACGACACCTGGCGAATGTGTGTGGATCACACAGACTTAAATAAGGCTTGTCCGGCTGATCCCTTTGCTCTCCCCCGTATTGATCAAATCATTGATGCTACGGCGGGTTGTGAGCGGTTAAGCTTTTTGGATGCTTACTCTGGTTATCATCAGATCAAGATGGCAGTTAAGGACCAGGAGAAGACGGCTTTCATCACTCTGTTTGGAGCATTCTGTTATGTATCTATGCCATTTGGGCTCAAGAGTGCTCAGGCGACTTATCAGCAATGTGTACAGAACTGTCTCCACGATCAAATTGTGCGCAATGTTCATGCTTATGTCGATGATATCGTGGTGAAGTCCAGAGAGAAGGAAACCTTGATATCTGACCTGAAAGAGACCTTTGATAATCTTCGGGTTTATAAAATGATGATTAACCCAGAAAAGTGTATATTTGGTGTACCTGCAGGCAAGCTCTTGGGTTTCTTGGTTTCAATCAGAGGCATTGAAGCTAATCCAGAGAAGATCAAGGCAATTACCTCTCTGGCTAAACCAGCGTGCATCAATGATGTTCAGCGACTGGCGGGTCGTGTTGCTGCTTTAAACCAGCTCATAAGCCGGTTAGGTGAGAAGGCCCTACCGATGTATCAGATGATGATGAAAACAGACACCTTTGTCTGGAGTGATGCTGCTAATACTGCCTTTGAAGATTTAAATAGACAGTTGTGTGAGCCATCGGTCCTTGCGGCTCCCATTGATAAAGAGCCGTTGTTGTTATATGTGGCTGCTAACTCACGAGCGTCAGTGTCACCATCATGGTGGAGCGTAAGGAGGCAGGAAATGAGCATCCAGTTCAACGGCCGGTTTACTACATCAGTGAGGTGCTCATTGAGTCTAAACAAAGATATCCACATTGGCAGAAACTTGTTTACGGCGTGTTCATGGTAAACCGGAAGCTGAAGCAGTACTTCCAAACTCATCCTATAACGGTGGTAAGTTCTGTCCCTTTGGGAGACATCATTCAGAATAGGGAGGCCACAGGACGAATCGCCAAGTGTGCTATTGAGCTTGGGCCCTATGGTTTGAAGTATATGCCCCGTACTGCTATTAAATCTCAAGCCTTGGTGGACTTTATCAATGATTGGACAGAGTTGCAGGCACCTGAGCAGAAGCTAGATAACACATATTGGACTATTCACTTTGATGGGTCCAGGCAGTTAGAAGGCTCAGGGGCTGGAGTTGTTTTAACTTCCCCTCGAGGTGACAAATTTCGTTATGTGCTCTCGCTTGTGCTTCCCTGTACTAACAATGTAGCTGAGTGCGAGGCCTTGCTCCATGGTCTCCGGATGGCCAAAGAGATGAATTTGAGCCGGGTAAGGTGCTTGGGCGACTTAGATCTCGTAGCTCAACACGTGTCAGGCAAGTGAGACTCTAATGATCCCCTTATGGCGGCTTACCATCATGAAGTCGATGTTGTGGCTGGGCACTTCAAAGGTTACCAAGTAGAGCACATTGATCGAAGGAAGACTGAGGCGGCTGATGTGTTAAGCCGGTTGGGATCTCAGCGTAAGCCGGTGCAGCCTAACACCTTTCTCGACGTCTTGCATAATCCTTCTGTCAAGGTACCTACAGAAGAAGAACTAGCAGTGCCAGACCCAGAGGCACAGCTGGTGGCTGCCCTTCACGTCATCCCGGATTGGACAGTGCCATATTTTTTCCTACATGAGCCGGGGAAAGTTGCTTGAGGATGAGACCTTGGCGAGACAAATCATCATACGGTCCAAATCTATGACGATTGTTAATGGTGAGTTACATCACCTTAGTGTCACGGGGGTATTTCAACGTTGTGTGTCGCCTGCGGAGAGTCAGGAGATACTTCGTGAAATCCATGAAGGAGATTGTGGTCATCATGCCGGCTCAAAATCTCTTGTGGCCAAGGCTTTCCGTCATGGTTTCTATTGGCTGACGGCTCATGCTAATGCAGAGGATCTAGTCAACAAATGTGACGGATGTCAAAAATTCTCACGACGAGCTCATGTGCCGGCTCAAGAATTGAGGATGATTCCAATTACTTGGCCGTTCGCGGTCTGGGGGCTTGACATGGTTGGACCTTTCAAGAGGTCTAAGGATAAAAAGACACACCTCCTGGTGGCAGTGGATAAGTTTACAAAGCGGGTTGAGGCAGAGCCGGTCAGTAAGTGTGATGCAGCCAAAGCGGTTCAATTCATCAAAAAGGTGACCTTTCGTTTTGGTTTTCCACACAGCATCATAACTCATAATGGCACTAATCTCTCCAAGGGTGCCATGGAAGAGTTCTGTCAACGAGAGCATATCCGGCTTGATGTTTCGGTTGTTGCTCATCCTCAATCCAATGGTCAAGCAGAAAGAGCTAATCAGGAGATCATGAAGAGTATTAAACCACGGCTCTTGGTCCCCTTACAGCGGACTCCGGGTTGTTGGGTGGAGGAGTTACCCTCTGTACTGTGGAGCATCAACACTACGCCTAACAGATCCACGGGTTACACAGCTTTTTTCATGGTTTAGGGAGCAGAGGCAGTCCTGCCAAGTGACATCCAGCATGATTCACCCCGTGTGGCGGCTTACGTTGAGGCTGATAACGAAAAAGCTCGTCAGGATGCACTTGACTTGTTGGATGAGCAGCGAGACTTGGCAATAGCCCGCTCTGCTATTTACCATCAAGACCTTCGTCGCTATCACAACCGCCGGGTTAGAAGCAGAACCTTTCAGGAAGGTGACTTAGTGCTCCGGCTCATCCAGGATCAGGCTGATATGCACAAGCTATCCCCTCCTTGGGAAGGACCCTTTGTGGTCAGCAAGAATCTGAACAATGGGTCATACTACCTCATCGATATTCGAGAGCACAAAGACTCATGTAAGTCGGAGGAGGAGACCCGTCGGCCGTGGAATATCGCCCATCTTCGGCCTTACTATACTTAAGCCACCGGCTCTCAAGATGTATATATTTTGATGATGTATATATTATATAAAGCAAAAAAGCAGGACCTCTGTCCTTTTTTTACCCTCAAAAGTCTATATGTCCTTTTTATCAGATGGTGGAAACAACCAACAGGGAGGGGATCATATCTGAATCCGGCTTTCCCTTTGGTCCGGCTTATGATCATATCTGAATCTAGCCATGATCACTTGGGGGCTTCCTGTTCAAACATAGGTCGTATTCGAACCAAAGAGAACATAGCTGTCGATACCCACTTGATTGGCATACTGCCAAACCCACTTGGGGGCTTCTTGATCATATTTGAATCATAGCTTAACCCCTTTGGGTCTGACGTGGATCGTATTCGAATCAGCGTCATTAAACAACTTTTATGGTCAATTGGGGGCTTCCTGTTCAAACATAGGTCGTATTCAAACCAAAGAGAAGATAGCTGTCGATACCCACTTGATTGGCATCGCCAAAGCCACTGGGGGCTATATGATCGTATCCGAATCTTAGCTTAACCCCTTTGGAACGGTTTACTGATCGTATCCGAATCTTAGCTTAGCCACTGGGGGCCCTTTGAATGTTCTTATTATCCATTATACTTCATAAGTTTAAATTATTTGGCTATCTTGAGACCTTCTTGAAATCACTATGAGATGGTTTTTTGTTATTCCGGCTTAATATTGATCACCCCAGGTTATTAAGTGCCAGGTGAACATTATATGTTCCAGCCTTCAGGAGTTGAATTTACCCGCATGGTGTAGGTCATATAAATAGGCGAGATCATCAAAAGGATCGCAGGTATATTATTGTGATTATGTTTGACAAATATAATCCTAACACGGCCTTTATATGATGTTTTGGTTCGCACTCTGGGTTATCAATACCTTATGTGACCCTAGATGCGATAAACTGCCAAGAGAATTTTTGCTTGTTTTATATCCAGGATAAGGCAAGCAAATTTGACATCAACGAGATAAAAGATCAATATAAGCTGGAACTATATAGCGATGGTGGCTTACGAAAGTATTAAGCGGCATAAACATGCGTGAAGGCATGACAAAATTGAAAAGGTTTTTTCTACCCTGTTACAAGACTCCCCGAGTCTGAATAATGAAGCATTGTTTTGCAAAGTCATAAATGCCTGGCGGTTCACTCCTTTGGTGGGCTTGAATGCTCCGGGTTATCCTTCTCCGCTTCTCCATCAGCTACTTTGTCCTGGAAAGTTGACGAGGCCCAGTCAATGCCGCTCAAGGCTTCAAACTCGGCTTCATCATCTATTAAACCGGCTGGGTCCACTTCAGGGGCAAAGGTATGCTTACGAGTTGGAGGGATCAGGTTGACTTCATCATAGGGAGGTGTTGGGATTCTCCGACTCTCGCTATCATAGCTCGGCTGATACTTGGTAAGGTCCGTATCGTTCCCAATGAGAGTAGCCATGGGGCGTATATCTTTGACACAGGTGGTGAAGTCATGTTCATCAAATACGGTCCCATATTCTTTAAGACTGGGGTATCCAAGAGCGAGGTCGGCCGAGTCTAGTTCCGGAATCCATGCTTTCGCCTGGCTCAACGCAGCTACGGCCCCAGCTCTTGCGGATGCCCGCCTTAGATCTTGGACCCATTGAGGTAGTGAAGCAAGCTGTTTCAGCACATCTTGCAGGAGGTGAGGAATGTCATTTGATAAAGCTACAATGGCCAAAGCACATTGTGACCCGGTATAGAGCTGTTCCACAAGAGTATAAATCGCTTTCAGCTTGATCAACATGTTCTGCTTCAAGTTTGTGGTCCTAGGGCCTGCGTTATTAAACATAAGGTGAGCGAGAGCAGACAATTGAAGTAATCATTGAAAGGAGGTTTGCAAAGTTTAAAGTATATATGAGTAACTTACCAAAGATTGTTGAGACCATTTGAGATATCTCGCGCTTTAAGCCGGACAGCTCCGCTGTTACTTCTGCAAGTAAACCTTCTGCCGTCTCAGCCCGGGTCACTAGTGAAGCCTTTTCATCAGCCCAGATTTTCTTCTCTGCTTCAAAATTCTTCTTCAACTTCTCTTGTTCAGAGACACTGAATTCAAATTTGGAGTTGGCCTTTTGAATTTCAAGTTCTTGAGCGGCCAGGTGGCTCTTCAGGTCAGCAATCTCCGACTCGAATTGACTTATGGTGGCCTGTATTAATGCCAGGTTATAATCAGAATCATGGTAAGATAACATTAAGTCCCAAGCACTTTGCAAGCAAAGATACTTGACACTTGGGGGCTAATGTGTGCTGAAGAATTTAAACTTACAATTCCGGCTCATGCAAATTAAGTCTCAAGCACTTTGCAAGCAAAGATACTTGACACTTGGGGGCTAATGTGTGCTGAAGAATTTAAACTTACAATTCCGGCTCATGGAAACGAAGTCTCAAGCACTTTGCAAGCAAAGATGCTTGACACTTGGGGGCTAATGTGTATCGCAAGTTTTAAGTATCATGTTACAACCAGGTTAAATATCTTCCTTCAAAAACCGGATAAATCAGTGCTAAGCAGTTTTCTAAGTCTACAGCATATTTATTCACAAGCAATAGACTTGGGGGCTGATACAGTAAGTATGATTCGGAAAAGTAGCATAAGTCATACCTCAGATTTTTGCTGTATTTGCTTCACCATGCCAATTTCTAGGTCACGGATGCTATGTACTTGATTGAGATAGCCAGAGACTATATCTCCAATACTTAAATGAGTATAGTCAGCAATATCTAGCTTGGCCTTTCGGTGTTCCAGAAGTTCCTCCTTAGCAGAATTTCAATGTCCGGATCAATTGTCTTGACCGGGCTAGGAGCTTCCGGGTTATCAGAGCTGTTAAGAGTGTCTTCGGCGGGTGGATCAGAAGTTGGTGTTGGAATGTCATAGGCTGGTTCAGGCGGCGGGTGATGGGTAGAGCTATCAGGAGCAGTTGTGCCAAGCTCCGGTTCAGTCACGGCCGGATCTTGGGACGGCTTACTCTTTTCTTCCCTCTTACTGGGCTTCACTTGCACGCTGTGGACAAAGGCCGGAGGATGAGTATAAGAGCATGGGTAAGGTAAATCATAAGGTAAACAAAAATAATTTACTCGGGGGCAGTTTTGAAAGCCGACATGTTAGATTGCATAGACTCTTAGGAGGAAGGAGAGGTATCCTGATAATTGGAGTCAGATGAATTGAGAGGTTGGCGAAATAAACCCGCCAAAGGTAAAACAGAACGTAAATCGGAGATAACCTCAGTCCGACGCTTCCTGGTTACGTCTGGTAAGCCGGAGGAAAGCTCTACATCCTTGCTATTCCAGGTCTGCCTCCGACTTTCAAACTGTTGTTGCTTCAAAAGAAATTGAGGATCTTGATAACCTAGAGGATTTGAAAATCTTACTTTCCGGGTCACCCTTCGGATTTTTTGCTTTGGCAAAGGCTCTGAGTCGGAGTCGATTATAGTTACCTCTTCATCAATCGCTTGGTTGTTCCCCGTATCCTCCTGAAAAGATAGAATGTCAATAAAATAATGATAAAAGAGTCAGGAGAGTTAAGGATTACCTCTTCTTCACCATCAGAAGTGTCATCCAATTTGAGTAAATCCGAAGCGCTTGTTTTCTTCTTCCTTGAAGTTCCTGTTTTGGCGGCTTTCCTCTCAGCTCTTTTTGCTGCTCTGGCTTGTTTGGCCGCCCCATGGTTATATTTGACCTTCCAGAAGTTGTCATCGGCCTGTGAAAAATAATAAGGGGTTATGAGTAAAGCAAGATGTAATATAGTAAAGAGTATTAATTGAGGTTGGTGACTCACAGCAGGGGCCGGGTTCTTCTTGTAGAAGGGAAGTAAGCCAAAGGCATTACTAATCACCGTGCCTTCTTTCAACAATAATTGGATCATGGCCTCCACCACATCTTCTGGTAAGTCATTGGGGCTATGACACAGTGGGTCATCCTTCTCGCCGGAGTAAGTGCACATTAAGCCGGGGCGGCGGCTTAACGGAAGCACTCGCCAAGTAATCCAGACTCGGACTAAGTCAATGCCGTCTAAGCCATTTCCCAAAAGAGCTTTGATTTTTCTAATGGTGGGAGCAAGTGGCAGACATTCAATAGTAGTCAGTTTATCTGGCAGCGGGTGGTTGGACTCAAGGCGCAGGGCGCGAAAGCCGGGCAGAGGATTTTCCTCAGCTGGAGAAGTGTCCTAACAGTAGAACCACGTCTGATTCCAATCCTTTGGGTGACTCGGCAGTTCAGCATAAGGAAAGAGGCAGTCTCTCCGCCGCTGAGTCGAGATGCCACCGAGTTTAAGACTGGGCTCGTTGGCACATTCATTCTGTCGGTTTAAATAGAACAGCTCTCTGAATAAAAGAATATTGGGCTCTTCTCCAAGGTACACCTCACAGAAGACTTGGAAGTTGGAAATGTTTGACACGAAATTGGGACCGATGTCTTGAGGTCTGAGGTCAAATAAATGCAAAACATCCCTGAAGAATTTTGAACCGGGTGGAGCGAAACCCCGGTTCATGTGATTAGTAAACACGATTAGCTCCCCCTTCTTGGGTTGAGGCTTCTCCTCTGACGGGTTAGGAGCACGATAAGACATGACCTCCTTCGTCTTGGGCAGATGGCCAGATTTCACAAAATCAGACAAGGTGCTCTCTGTAATAGTGGATTTAACCCAGTTGCAGGTCACGGGAGCTTTGGGAGCCTTGGGTGCCATTACGTAAATCGAAGCCTATGAAAAAATAAGAGGTTCCGGTTCAGAGTTAACCCGGAGGAAAACATTTCAAGATGGCGACTTAAGAAGGAGCCTAATGATATATGGGTAACCATGTAGTGATATTTAAGCCGCTACAGGTATCAAAGACAGTTAAATTTTCTTAAGTCGTGAGGGCAGAGGCAGTATTGCATTTAAAGGTGGAACAAACAGGTTTCACAAGTTGTGACTATTATTTTGGATCAAATGGCTGTTCTGAAAAGAAAAATTTCTAGACCTAGGACTGGCACAGATGAAGCTCAAGGTCTCGAACGGGGCCTCTGTGTGATGGAAAGGGATCTATTTGCATTCGAAATGGGTACGAAATAGCTACCGCATCAGTTTTATACCATCTTAAAGATCAAGAAACGGTGGTGGCAATGAAATCTATAAGGGGTTCCTGACGAACAGTGAAGAGCACCGAAGAACTCGAAGTTCCTAATGCGGATCTGAGGAACAAGAAAGAGGAAACTTACAGATGCAGAGTTGTTGCGGAGGATCGTCGTGTTTTTCTGGTCAAAACAGGTTGATGCAGCGGCCTGAGTTGGCGAAGACGAGGATATCTGCGATGGCGGCGGCGGCGGAACTCGAGCAGCAGAGAGACAGCGAGAGGAAGAAGATGAACGACTGAGGAAGAAAATGGAGATGACCTAGGTCGAGCCTATTTATAGGGAAGGGCCGGCCGGGATGGTGCGAGAAACGAGGAGATTGGATGTTATTATCTGACGACCCCGACGCCTCGGGTTTTTGGGACAGTCAGTAAAGGCAAAGATTCGTTGAAGATATAGCAGGATAAAATAAGGATTTAATTGGAGATGACGTCATGGCGGGCTAACGTGGATCCATAAGATGATGCCATGGCGGGTTAAACCCTTTTGCACAGACAGAAGACCAAAGGCTTATTTCCTAAGGTATTTTAAGATTGACATAAACCTGTTCAAATCAATCTGGGGCCTAATGTTGGGGATATAACTATTTGTGTAAGCCGCCCAGGAGGGGCCGGGTTACGCAAAGAAGACTCATCAGAAAGAAGCCCAAGACCAAGCATGAAGATGGCGGTTCAATAAAGGGTCTAAAGCCCACAAGAGGCTTAAGGCCCATAGCGGTAAACTGTCATGATAATATGACTTGTAACATAAGGTAGATTTAACTAGTCACCGAGCCGGACACTGTCTATGAGCCGGCTGGGACTCTGTAGGCCGCAGGGCGTCCACCCATGTATATAAGGGGATGACCTGCTGGCGGCTTAGGGTAAGGAACAACTCATTGAGAACCGGGCATAGCGTATCTCGCTCCCTGGTCATCGAAACACCAAGCAATACCAACCCAACTAGACGTAGGCCTTACCTTCACCGTAAGGGGCCGAACTAGTATAAACCTCTCGTGTCTCTTGTCCTAATTAACCCCTTCAAGCTTCCTAGTTGCGATGGCTCCGCGATTAAGTCCTTTCACTAGGACATCTGACGTGACAATTCCACGACAGTGTGGCCTACTAGATTGATCTTTCTTGCAATGGGAGAAGTGCTTAGCTTTGGGTTCAATCTTGCGGTGTCCTTTCCTAGTGACAGCAGGGGCAGCAAGGCACATATTGTATTGTTGCCATCGAGGATAAAAAGATGGGGTTTATATCATATTGATTGAGTTTATCCCTCTACATCATGTCATCTTGCCTAATGCGTTACTCTGTTCTTATGAACTTAATACTCTAGATGCATGCTGGATAGCGGTCGATGTGTGGAGTAATAGTAGTAGATGCAGAATGGTTTCGATATACTTGTCGCGGATGTGATGCCTATATACATGATCATGCCTAGATATTCTCATAACTATGCACTTTTCTATCAACTTCTCGACAATAATTTGTTCACCCACTGTAATACTTATGCTATCTTGAGAGAAGCCACTAGTGAAACCTATGGCCCCCGTGTCTATTTTCCATCATATAAGTTTTCGATCTATTTTATTTTGCAATCTTTACTTTCCAATCTATATCATAAAAATACCAAAAATATTTATCTTATTATCTCTATCAGATCTCACTTTTGCAAGTGGTCGTGAAGGGATTGACAACCCCTTTATCGCATTGGTTGCAAGGTTCTTATTTGTTTGTGCAGGTACGAGGGATTTGAGTGTAGCCTCCTACTAGATTGATACCTTGGTTCGCAAAATCTGAGGGAAATACTTACGCTACTTTGCTACATCACCTTTTCCTCTTCAAGGGAAAACCAACGCATGCTCAAGAGGTAGCACAACACAACGTCCGCCTCGTCTTCTTCTTCTTCCTCAGCTCCGGCCCACTTCGTCAACAAATCCGGCCAACTCGAGCCTCCATCGAGCCCGCTGCCATCCCTACAGATCCATGGTGAGCTCCCGCGCGTAACCCCTTACTGCCATGTCCGTTTCCATGCGCGTAGCCGCCGTCGCCATAGTCCCGTAGGCCACAGCCACCCTGCTCCATCGTCGTCGTGGCCACCGCTTGTTCCGAGCCAGCCGAGCGTGGGCACGTGCTGAGGGCCCCACGGTGAAGCCGCTCCTGCCCTCCGCTTGTCCTCCCATGCCCTGCTTGCATCGGATCCGTCTGCACCTGACTCCGGCGGCTGCGAAACTTGTCGTTGATGCCGTTCCGGCCAGTCCCAGCTGATGCCACCGCCGTGGAACAACGCGCAGCTCTGCCCGTGATCAATTTCCCCCTTCTATGCGCCTTTGGGTCGCTGGAGGCATGCTTCCGCGCGACCCCGCTGATGACGATACAAACTTGGGGTAGGGTCATAGGCCTGACCTACACGTCCTACCCAAGGTCACTACCCCAGAAGATAAAAAGACCAAGATTCAACAGGAGAGCACCAGTCGAGTACGTCGAGTGCAATCCACTCGACGATCACATCACTCGACGGTCACCCCTACCGTCACTCGACTATATGGGGAGTCACTCAACTGTATCGAAGACCAGGAGTCGGAAGAGCACGCAACGGCTGGACGTTCACTCCTTAGTATTTATGAGCATTAAGAATACTTAAGACTGTCGTTAACAGTAATGCCCCTTACTTTATGTACATCCCCCTTGTAATGGAGGACAGCAGGGGTCCTGGCGCACTCTATATAAGCCACCCCCTCCTCTAGGACAAGGGTTCGCACCCCCTATAAAACAACACACATAATCCAATCGACCACTTCTGGGCACCGAGACGTAGGGCTATTACTTCCTCCGAGAAGGGCCTGAACTCCTAAACCTCGTGTGTACACCTTCACCATAGCTAAAATCTTGCCTCTCCATATCTATCCCCCTTTCTACTGTCAGTCTTAGGACTACGACAGTTGGCGCCCACCATGGGGCAGGTATCTTAGAGACTTGTTGGTGAAGTTGCAAGTTTTACCAATCATCATCACCATGGTTTCTGGCGGCGGATTGGCTGAGTGCCACGAGATCCGTCTCGGCGCGCTCGTTTTTGTCGCTGATGACTCCGTGTGGCTTCAAGAAGCTCCCCTGGACACTGAGGCGCTCCCCGTCCAAGGGGCGACGCACTTCCGCGCGTGCATTCGCGACGTCCTTCTTCGGCAGCCGTCGACTCAGTATCAGTCGGCTCCAATGGTGTTTTCCCTCCCTGCTGTTCGCCGCCGCAAGCGGTCGGTCGATCGTGGCTTCAGCGGTGGGTGAAACACGCGGTGGCTCGACATTTGACCACCCATCAAGTCGCGGCAATCGATTCGGACGAAACTCTCCACGGCCTGTTCGATCTGTCGACTGGCTCCACGGAGACCGCATCCGAGTGCGATAGCAGCGATCCTGTGGCCGAAGTCTTGATGGTGGATGGGCCTCACATCTCGCCCGATTTCCACCGTGAGGGTGGCGGGGACGGAGGCGGCGATCCGTCATGCGTCCATGAGGAATACCGACCCGATCCCCTCTCTTCGCAGCAGAGAGAAGAACTTCGTCACCGCAACATGGATGCACTCCACACGCCCATTATTGGAGAAACCCCCGAGGCTCGGGCCTTGGAGGAGGTGCGCTTGGCTAATTTGGCTGAGCGCACTCGACTGGATAACCTTCAGCGGGCTCTCGACGAGCATGCTCAGGAGAGGATCCATGAGTCCAGTCGACGACAGCTTTTTCCGCCTCCACCTAAGGTATACCGCACTCCGATTCAGAATCTCACAGTTGCGGCCCAAATAGCAGAGTCGATCCAACCTTCCCAGTCAGAAGCTTGCAGACGGTTGATGCAGATCCGGGCCCTGCTCAGGGCAGCAGGAGAGAAGAATACAGCAATATCTCTGTCGCGGAATAGGATTCATAGCAGATCCGTTGCAGCGGACACGGTTCAGTCCGTTCGCGGCCCAAGATCGCCTGTGTGGCAGGAAGGCCGTGGGCAGTATGATCATCCACTCGACCGTGACAATTGCCATCGAGGACCCACGCCTCCCCCAAGGAGTGCGTGGTATGTGCCTCGGCGGAACGATGACAGGCGCCCTCACAGTGGTGAGCGCAGGGCTTTAGTCGACCCAAGGGAACCGGGCTTCGACACGAGGTCTATCCTCGTTCAAGGCCTGGTCGACCGGAATAGGGCACACAGAGAAGACCCTGGCAGAGATCGTCCAAGTGGCAGCCAAGTGCATGTTTCTGGTCCCAAGTGTTTTAACAGGGCCATCAGGGCAGCAGTGATTCCTGCCAACTTCAGGTTGGCGTCTGGAGTCAGTAAGTTCACCGGCAAATCTAAGCCTGAAACTTGGCTTGAAGATTACCGAGTGGCTGTACAGATTGGCGGTGGAAACGATGAGGTTGCGATGAAACATCTTCCTCTGATGTTGGAAGGGTCAGCCTGAGCATGGTTGACTCAGTTGGCTCCGAGCAGTATATACAGCTGGGAGGAACTGGCTCGAGTGTTCGTTAGAACTTTCAAAGGCACGTGCAAACGACTAGCGGGGTTAACCGAGTTGCAGCATTGTGTTCAGAAGCTGGGTGAGACCTTGAGGGATTTTATCCAGAGGTGGTCCACTTTGAATCACACCATCAAAAATATTTCAGAGCATCAGGCAGTGTGCGCTTTCAAGGAAGGCGTCAAATACAGAGAGTTGGTCTTGAAATTCGGTCGGACTGGGGATATGACTCTGACTCGGATGATGGAGATAGCCACCCAGTACGCTAACGGAGAAGAGGAGGATCGACTCCGTAGCGGGAAGAGCAAACCAATCGGCCAAGAGGCCGGTGGAGGTAACTCCAGTAGGAAACAGAAGCGTAAGGCCGAACCAGCGACACCTGGAGAGATTGCGGCAGTGAACCAAGGAAAGTTTAAGGGAAAACCTAAGGGGCCCTGGCCCCCTAAGAAGGTAAAGGATCAAGCAGGAAATGACGTGCTGGATTTGCCATGTCACATCCACACGAAGAAAGATGAAGAAGGTAATCTGATTTACCCGAAACATACAACTCGACAGTATCGACTCCTGATCCAGCAGTTCCGAGAGAAACAACCCAATGCGAAGGAGAAAGAGTCGGACAAACATGAAGATGAAGAGGAAGACGATGGTTATCCCAAAGTCAATTCCACTCTGATGATTTTTGCTGATGTTGAAAGCAAGAGTCGATTGAAGGTCATCAAAAGAGAAGTAAATATGGTCGCTCCTACGGCGACGACCACCTACCTGAGATGGTCTCAGATAGCCATCACGTTCGACCAGTCTGACCATCCTGCTCGTGTGGCCACCCCTGGGAGGCAAGCACTGGTGGTCGACCTCGTGGTTGGGGGCACTCGACTGACCAAAGTACTGATGGACGGTGGCAGTGATCTGAACATCCTTTACACTGAAACCTTGAAGGAGATGCGCATTCCGATGTCCAAACTTAGCGAGAGCAACATGAGTTTTCATGGTGTTATCCCTGGAAAGAAAGCCGAATCACTCGGCCAGATCGCCCTCGACGTGGTTTTCGGTGATTCCAAGCATTACCGTAAGGAGAAGTTGACATTTGAGGTCGTGGATTTCCATAGTGCCTATCATGCCATCCTGGGTAGGCCAGCCTACGCTCGCTTTATGGCTCGACCATGTTATGTGTATCTCAAGATGAAAATGCCTGGCCCCAAAGGTGTGATCATAGTTACTGGCAATTGGCAGAAGGCAGAGGAATGCTTCAAGAAAGGTTCCAAAATCGCTGATGCTCAGATGGCAGCGGTTGAATTGCAAGAGTATCAGAAGAGTGCAGATCCGAGTGATTTGCTCTGAGCCAAGAAGCCCACTATAGACTCTGCATTTCAGTCGACTGGTGAAACGAAGCCGATCCACATTCACCCGACCAATCCCAATGCTGCACCGACTCATATTTCAACAACACTCAACAGCAAATAGGAAGAAGCGCTCATCCAGTTCCTCCGTGAGAACTGGGACATCTTCGCATGGAAACCCTCTAACATGCCAGGTGTACCCAGGGGACTAGCTGAGCACCGTTTGCGTGTCGACCCCAAGGTAAAACCTGTCAAAGAGCACCTTCGGCGGTCCGCCGTCCAGAAGAGAAAAGTAATTGGCAAAGAAGTGGCTCGGCTGTTGGCACCAGAGTTCATCCGTGAAATCTACCACTCCGAGTGGCTAGTCAATGTAGTCATGGTCCCCAAGAAGGATGATTCACTTCGTATGTGCATTGATTTCAAGCATATCAATCGGGCCTGCCCGAAAGATCACTTCCCTCTCCCTCGCATCGATCAGGTTGTTGACTTGACTGCGGGGTGCGAGCACTTGTCTTTCTAAGATGCATATTTGGGATACCATCAGATCGGACTGTATGGTCCCGATGAAATAAAAATAGCCATCATCACCCCATTCGGGTGCTTTTGCTATGTCACCATGGCTTTTGGTCTAAAAAATGTCGGAGCCACATTCATGAGAATGATTCAGAAGTGCCTGCTCACTCAGATCAGTCGGAATGTAGAAGCATACATGGATGACATTGTGGTCAAGTCTCGCAAAGGTTCCGACCTATTGACTGACCTTGCAGAAACCTTTGCCAACCTGAGAAGGTACGACATCAAGCTTAATCCGTCAAAGTGCACATTCGGAGTTCCAGGAGGAAAGTTACTCGGTTTTCTCGTTTCCAAACGAGGGATCGATGCCAATCCAGAAAAAGTTGATACCATCCTCCGAATGGAACACCCCATCTAAGTGCACGACGTTCAGAAGCTGACTGGTTGTCTGGCCGCCCTGAGTCGATTCATTTCTCGTCTTGGTGAAAAGGCCTTGCCTCTTTACCGACTGATGAAGAAGTCTGATAAGTTCGAGTGGACTAAAGAAGCTGATGCAGCATTTGCAGAGCTCAAAACCCTGCTTTCCACCCAGCCGGTGCTCGCCAAGCCAATCAGCAAAGAGCCTTTACTGCTTTACATTGCAGCCACTGGACAAGTCGTCAGTACAATACTCACGCTCGAGCGAGAAGAAGAAGGAAAAGCTTACAATGTTCACCGCCTAGTCTATTATCTCTCTGAAGTTTTGACTCCATCCAAGCAACGATATCCACATTATCAGAAGCTTGTCTATGGAATATACATGACCATGAAGAAGGTTGCGCACTATTTCTCTGACCACTCCATTACAGTCGTCAGCGACGCGCCACTATCTGAAATTTTGAATAACAGAGATGCAACTGGTCGAGTGGCAAAACGGGCGATTGAACTCCTTCCATTGGATATCAAGTTCGAGGCAAAGAAAGCGATCAAGTCCCAAGCAATCGCAGATTTCTTGCCGAGTGGATTGAGCAGCAATTACCGACTCAAGTTCACTCGGAGCATTGAATTATGTTCTTTGATGGCTCTAAGATGCTAAATGGTTCAGGTGCGGGGGTAGTATTGGTATCCCCCCGTGGAGACAAGCTTAGTTATGTTCTCCAGATTCATTTTTATTCCTCCAATAATGAAGCCGAATATGAAGCACTTTTATACGGTTTGCGTATGGCCATTTCACTCGGCGTCCGTCGCCTTATGGTCTACGGCGACTCAGATTTGGTGGTTAATCAGGTGATGAAGGAATGGGATGTCAGGAGCCCAGCCATGACTGGTTACTACAGTGCAGTGAGAAATCTGGAAAAGAAGTTTGAAGGTTTGGAGCTTCACCACATACCCCGACTGAAAAATCAAACTGCAGATGAGTTGGCAAAGATAGGATCAAAGAGAGAGGCCATTCCCCGAAATGTGTTTTTGGAACATATTCATTCACCTTCAGTTTAGGAAGATCCTTTCACCGAAGAATCACCATAGCCCAAGAGTGCCACAGATCCGACTGAAGTCGAAATCCCAGCCGTGGTCGACTTAGTCATGGAGGTTTTGGTCATAACTCCCGACTGGACAGTACCATATATTGCATACATTCTTAGGAAGGAACTCCCAGAGGATGAAGAAGAGGCTCGACAGATCGTCCGACGGTCTAAAGCCTTCACTGTGATAAAAGGACAGCTGTTCAGAGAAAGTGTAGCTGGGGTCTGCCAGAAGTGCATCATGCCAGAAGAAGGCCGAATAATCCTTAATGATATTCACTCGGGGACCTGTGCTCACCATGCGTCCTCTTGGACCATCGTGGCCAAAGCATACCGAGTTGGGTTTTACTGGCCGCACGCCAACGAGATGGCAAAGGAAATAGTGGACAAGTGTGAAGGTTGTCAGTTTTATTCCAACATGTCCCACAAACCTGCATCAGCTCTGAAGACTATTCCACTCGTTTGGCCTTTTGCTGTTTGGGGATTGGACATGGTCGGACCTCTGAGGACCGGCAGGAGAGGATTTATCCACGTGCTGGTAGCAGTCGACAAGTTTACCAAGTGGATCAAAGCCAAGCCCATTAAAAACCTTGAAGCAAGTACTGCTGTGAGCTTCGTCCGAGAGTTGATATTCAGATATGGTGTACGGCACACCATCATCACTGATAACGGATCAAACTTCGACTCTGATGAGTTTAGAGACTTTTGTGCTTCCCAAGGCACGAGGGTCGATTACGCTTCGGTTGCCCATCCCTAGTCGAATGGGCAAGCTGAGCGAGCGAACGGATTGATTCTCAAAGGACCGAAGCCCCGGTTAATGCGTGACCTCAAGCACGAGGTAGGAGCTTGGGTCGATGAGCTCCCATCAGTGCTTTGGTGGCTGAGGACAACCCCCAATCGGTCGACTGGACGGACTCCATTCTTTTTAGTCTATGGAGCCGAAGCCGTTTTGCCAAGCGATTTGCTCCACAACGCTCCCCGAGTCGAACTCTTCTCATAAGAAGAAGCAGAGCAAGCTCGACAAGATGCAGTCAACCTCCTAGAGGAAGAAAGAGAGATGGCCTTGATCCGGTCGACCATTTATCAGCAAGACTTGCGTAGATTCCATGCCAGGAATGTAAGAGGTCATGCGTTCCAGGAAGGGGACTTGGTCCTCCGAGTGGATCAGCAGAAGCCACACAAGCTCGCCCCCGCTTGGGAAGGCCCTTTCGTCGTCACCATGGTGCTCCACAACGGGGCATACCGTCTCTTCAACATCGAGCACAACAAAGATGAACCACGCGCCTGGAATGCGGAACTGCTCCATCCTTTTTACTCTGAAGTATTTAGACTGACGAGATGTAATAAGAAGTACCTCTTAGTTTGATTATCAAAAGACATAATTTTACAGTATTCCGATTGATTGTTGTTTATTTCTTTTGTATGTGTTGCCTTAGCTGCGAATCTGTTTCGCCTAGGATGAAGTGATAAAAATCCTACCGAGTGGTGAGTCTGCCTCTCACTCGGGGGCTTAGTTGTAGCCCAGTGCTCGCCTAAGTTTGAAAAATCCTACCGAGTGGTGAGTCTGCCTCTCACTCGGGGTTTAGCTGCAGCCCAGTGCTCGCCTAAGTTTGAAAAATCCTAACGAGTGGTGAGTCTGCCTCTCACTCGGGGGCTTAGATGCAGCCCAGTGCTCGCCTAAGTTTGAAAAATTCTACTGAGTGGTGAGTCTGCCTCTCACTCGGGGGCTTAGCTGCAGCCCAGTGTTCGCCTAAGTTTGAAAAATCCTGCCGAGTGGTGAGTCTGCCTCTCACTCGGGGGCTTAGCTACAGCCCAGTGCTCGCCTAAGTTTGAAAAATACTACCGAGTGGTGAGCAGCCCTCCCACTCGGAGGCTTAGCCGCGGTTCAGTACCCGCATAAGTAACAAAATTCCTCCCAAACAGTACGGGTCGATCACGACCCTTCATCCCCCCAGGGGTTGCACCGTCAAGAAGAAGGACGAGATTGTGGTGAGAAGCACTCTCCTAAGTTTGAAAAATCCTACCGAGTGCTGAGCGACCCTCCCACTCGGTGGCTTAGCTGCAGCCTAGTGCTCGCTTAAGTTTGAAAAATCCTACCGAGTGGTGAGCGACCCTCCCACTCGGAGGCTTAGCTGCAGCCTAGTGCTCTCCTAAGTTTAAAAAATCCTACCGAGTGGTGAGCGACCCTCCCGCTCGGGGGCTTAGCTGCAGCCCAGTGCTCGCCTAAGTTTGAAAAATCCTGCCGAGTGGTGAGCGGCCCTCCCACTCGGAGGCTTAGCTGCAGCCCAATGCTCGCCTAAGATTGAAAAATCCTATCGAGTGGTGAGCAACCCTCCCGCTCGGGGGCTTAGCTGCAGCCTAGTGCTCGCCTAAGTTTGAAAAATCCTACCGAGTGGCGAGCGACCCTCCCACTCGGAGGCTTAGCTGCAGCCAAGTGCTCGCCTAAGTTTGAAAAATCATGCCAAGTGGTGAGTGAGGCTGCAGGTTGCCCACGCCCCCCCCACCCCCACCCGGCAGCTGCACTGTGAAGAAGAAGGACGAGATTGTGTGCACCCAACAATTGGCCCCTCGCTGATGACAGGAACTTCAAGACCATTGCTGAGTACCTCGCTGATGAGATAATCAATGCTACCAAGGGCTCATCAACGGGTCGACTGCTGACCCTTCTTCAGCACATGTGTCAAACGATGAGAAAACCGATCCAAGTGAAGAACAGACTTCACTCGAAGATGAACCCAACATATTCAACGATAAATCCAGAGTTCCCTAACCGCAGATTAAAACTACTCGGGCACCAGACCCGAAGGAGTTTTAATGGTTACAAAATCACTCGGCATCCCGAGGCAAATAAAGGTGAAGCATAATGTTTTTTCGATCACTCGGCGGGAGAAGGACTGGCCGAATCGCAGAAGCTGTCAAGGTCAATGCTGTCGACAATGCGAGTGGCTGCCTCGAGGAAGGTGTCCATGAAGTCCTGGAAAGAGTGCTTCTTAGTATTCGCCACCTTGAGGGCCAACAGCTTCTCTTATTTGTCCTCCTTGCAGGGCACGCGAACAAGCGACAAGGCGACGTCGGCGCCACAGCGGGCAGAAGACTTCTTCCACTCTTGCACTCGGTCAGGGATTTGGTTGAGTCGAGTCATCAGCGACTCGAGACTTTGAGGAAGTTCTGTCTGAGGCCAGAGTTCGGCATCCACTCGGGCCATCGCGGCCTTCAGCCGAGCCAGATAGTTGACTGGACCGTCCAAGCGTGATTCTAGTCGAAGAAAGTTCATCGCAACTTCATCTTTCGTGGGACAGTTGATGGGGTCGAGACCTGTCTCGACCCGTCCAGTTTCAGCTTCAAAGTCCTGACAAAGTTCTGTTCCATCACAACAAACAATGAGTCGACAGTATTGCAAATCTCAGTCAACGACAGTTATCTGACTCAATAGTCATACCTTCAAGCTTCAAGACAAGGTTCGCAGCGAGTTGTTCCAAATGGGACTCTAGCTTGCCCGTCTTGGCCCTGAGACCATCGACTTCAGTGGACAGGTTCTCCCTGTCCTTCCTCAGCTGCTCGACCTCCTGATTGGCGTCCGAGACGGCTGTCTTCAACTTCGCGTTCTCATCCTCCAACTTGCCGACTGAAGCCAGCTTCTGGTCCGCAAGCGTCGTCTTCTCACGAGCTTCTTTTTGAGCAACAGCAAGGTCCAGGTCCTTCTTCTCCAACGCCTCCTTCATTCTCTCTAAAGAAACAACACTCTTCAGACGAGCCTAAAGATAGCGGTTTTCACTACGCACATCTGCTTATGTGAAGTCACTCAGCTCTAAGAGATTGAATGAAAAGCAGTGGAAAGTCTACTAAGCAGACGGTCGAATGGTTACCTCCCATGATAGCCGTCTCTTCCTGGGCAGCCTTCAGATTCTTCTTGGCAAGTTCAAGGTCAAGTTCAACGCTGATATGCTTCTTCTTTAACTTGGAAAGACGAGCTCAAAGATCACAAGACCTCTACAGTCAGCAAAAGGGCCATGTCAGTCGACAGAAATAAAAGACAATCGACGGAGAAAATCTACTATATGACTATTGTCGAATCAAATATCCAACAAGTAGTCTCAAGGACTACACCCAGTGGGTGCACTTAGCGTGCCCCCATTGATTCAGATCAATACTCGGTAGGGTTTTCCTAGCATGAGTCCAAAAAAAAGAGATACATTCTAAGACCTTAGTCGACTGCCAGCAGTCGACCGTGGTCTCTGGGACTACACCCAGCGGGTGCACTTAGCGTGCCCCCACTGGTTTAGATCAATACTCAGCAGGGTCTGCACAGCGTGAGTTCAGTCAGTCTACTAAGATTCAACTCAATTCGAGTGGAATGGAAAATTTTCCAGGCTCTAAGCAACAAAACACCCCAGTGGGTGATCAGATATAAGACAATATTCGACGGGTCAGTCGGAGTCTTGCTGACCTGAACATTGGCCTGAAGGGCAGTATTGGCATTGTAGGCCACCTGGCTAGCCCCGTGCACCACCTTCACCTACTCCATGACAAGGTTCACCTGGCGAAGAGCTTCCCTGGCTGCACTCGGCGAGTCATCCGGAGTCTAATACACAGCAAAAAGTGATGGTTGCAGAGCAGCTTGAGCGGTTGCCGAGTCAGAGGTGTGAAGTTGCACTGGAGTGGCAGGAGTCGGAGCAGTCGAGCCCGCCGGAAGATTAGTCATCAGCGGGCTGGCGAACGTGACGCTGGTCCGAACAGGCTCTCCAGAGCGTTCGACCACTGCCTCGAGCGCTAGTGTCGATTGAGGGACCTAAACTTCAAGCCTCCTCCTACCAGAGCTTCCACCCTTCCTCCTCCTCTCCTGTAGAGGCGCCGCTTCTTCGTCGTCAGGGAGCACAACAACTTCTTGCAGAACTACAGAAAGAGATAAATGTCAGAAAATCTGCCGATGGACGATCTACTCAACTCAAAGAGGCTTGGTCGATCAGACTTACCGACTCATGAAGTGGCCTCTTCATCTCCTAGTACCTTGTCAATGTCCATGTCAGTGGGAGCAGAGGTGGGACTGGAAAGACACATGAATTGGTTGGCCAGAACAAGAAAATCTTCAGTCAACCTACGGAAACGCAAACAAGATACTCACACCGAAGCAACAGGGACGTCCATCTTGATCTGTGGCAATGTCTTCCGAGCTTTGAGAGGAGCGACTTTAGGCTGCTTGGCCACCTTCTCCGTCGGCTCCGGAGTCGACGTCCAAGCGCGCTTCTGAGTAGTGGCACTCGGAGCCACGCTTTTCCCGCGCCCGCCAGATGGATCATGCTGTTGTTTGGATCGACATTCAGAACGAGGCGCGAGTCGACCTCTTCCTCCTCGTATGACTCCTCGCTCTCCTCCTCCTCCTCCTCTTCTCCCGAAGACTCCCAATCACCACTCTCTTCAGCACTGTCCTCCCCCTCATGGTCTTGCGCCAAAGCATGTTCACCGTTGGCCATTGAATGCATCTCAGTGAATACCTGCAAAGCAAACCGATCAAGCAAGAGTCAGCCAACATCAAGTACAGTCGGAATGCGAGCGGGAAACAGTCGGAACAAAGAGTGTACCTTGTCGGGTGGGTTGTCGTCACCAAAAGGGGCAACCCGCCTGGATCCTCTTGGGTTATCTTGGTTGCCTGTGATGCCCTTCAGCCACAAAGCTACAGTTTCGGGCGGCAATTCTTCTGGATGGACCCGAGTGGTGTCGTCCGGTCCGGAATGCAGCCACATCGGGTGATCACGAGCCTGGAGAGGCTAGATGCGCCGACTGACGAACACTTCCAGCAGGTCCAGGCCGGTAACACCATCATTGATGAGCTGAACTTGTCGGTCCACCAACATCCTCGTCTCCATGGTCTCGGCAGCGGTTACTTTCAGTGGAGCAGGAGTCTGAACACAATCAAACGAGATGGGGGGAGACCGGTCGACTGACCTGGAGCTGTGACGTCCTGGTAGTAGAACCAGGACGACTGCCAACCCCTAACAGATTCAGGAGAGTCACATCGGGGAAAGCGCTCATATTCCTCTTTTGAATACCTAAACCCCCGCACATCTGGATGACGTGGGTCTTTGAGTCACTCGACTTCGCCTTTTTTACCGACTGAGAGTGAATCGTGAAGATATGTTTGAAGAGGCCCCAGTGCGGTCGGCACCCTAAGAAGTTCTCGCACATCGATACAAACGCAGCCAGGTACGTGATGGTGTTGGGAGAAAAGTGGTGGAGCTGAGCGTCAAAGAAGTTCAAAAATCCCCGGAAGAAAGGGTGCGGAGGGAGCGAGAAACCCCGGTCGACGTGAGTGGCAAGCAGAACACACTCACCCGGTCGAGGTTGAGGTTCTGTCTCCCCCTTTGGCAGCCTCGCCGCCCCCTTGGCAATCAGCCCGAACTCTTCCAATTCGGCCAGATCCTCCTGCCGGACCGAAGACCGGATCCAATCGCCCTAGATCCAGCCCAGCGGCAGCCCCACGCGCGACGACAACCCGCGGCTCGGCTTCTTGCCCTTCGCCGCCCCCGTCGCCTTCTTAGCATGCTCTAGCGCCGCCGTTTTTTCCTTCACCATGGCATGGGAGCAGCGGCGTTGAGAGTGGAGGCGCTGGGCGCGATGGAGAAGCAGAGGAGAAAGAAGGAAGAATGGCGTGCACAGTGCAAGCGCCTCGGCCCCGTCGCCTTATAAAGGGCCACTTCCGAGTGACTGACGCGTGGGTCCAGGAAATCCCGTCAAATCCTGCAACAGTTGCACGCGGCATACGTGGCAAAAAAGGTGGCACAGTAATCGAGGCATCACTACTTATCCGAGCCGCCCGTTTCGGCGCTCTCCGGCCCACTCGCTTCTCCGAAAATTCGTATCCCGCGAAATCCAGGATACGCCGCAGACAATCGCGCCCGAGATCTCGCGCTCTAACACAGCACTCGACGCTTGATGTCACCAGTTCAGTTGACGGCTCACTAAATGGATCAAGGCGACTGAGTCGACACCGAAGTATTGACGCAGGCGTTCAGATTTGCAAAAAGCACTCGCAAAGTCCCGAAGCTCGGAGCAGGCTCGACTTCAGCCTACTTTCCACTTGCACCTTAATCCATTCGGGGGCTACTGATGAGGATACAGACCTGGGGTAGGGTCATAGGCCTGACCTATACGTCCTACCCAAGGTCACTACCCCAGAAGATAAAAAGACCAAGAGTCAATAGGAGAGTACCAGTCGAGTACGTTGAGTGCAATCCACTCGACAATCACATCACTCGACGGTCACCCCTACCGTGACTCGACTATATGGGGAGTCACTCGACTGTATCGAAGACCAAGAGTCGGAAGAGCATGCAATGGTCGGATGTTCACTCCTTATTCTTTATGAGAATTAAGAATACTTAAGACTGGCATTACCAGTAATGCCCCTTACTTTATGTACATTAAGCCCCTTGTAATGGAGGACGACGGGGGTCCTAGCGCACTCTATATAAGTCGCCCCCCTCCTCTGGGACAAGGGTTCGCACCCCCTGTAATACAACACACATAATCCAATCGACCGCCTCTGGGCACCGAGACGTAGGGCTATTACTTCCTCTGAGAATGGCCTGAACTCGTAAACCTCGTGTGTACACCTTCACCATAGCAAAGATCTTGCCTCTCCATATCTACCCCCCTTTCTACTGTCAGTCTTAGGACCACGACACCCGCCGCTTTTGTGGTCGCGCTTGCACGCCACCGCATTTTACAAACGTCGACGTGCCGCTGAAGGGCAGACCCCATGTGCTAGAATTAGTTTAGCTACTATCCTAGGCCTAATCACCCACTGACATGCAGGCCCAATCGTTGTAGCAGTTAGGTTAGTTTAATTAAACTGTTAGTTAACTTGGTCACTGACATGTCAGGCCCACTAGCTAATTAGTTTAAATTAAAATAAATAAAACTTGGTAATAACTGTCTCTCTAACCGATGGGACCCACTGGCCAGGGTTGACCAGCCAACGGTCAACCAAGACTGCTGACTGTGCTTGCTGGCTGTGCAGTTGACCTGGTCAACTGGTCCCACCAGTCAGGACCTAACACAACCTGTTGTGTACACTTCAGTGTGTGCACATAGCATTTAAATCTTTTAAATTTAAATTAAATTAATTTCATATTGTTAAAACTTTGAAAAATCATATAAAATAAACCGTAGCTCGGATTAAAAAGCTTTATACATGAAAGTTGCTCAGAACGGCGAGATAAATCCGAATACACGGCCCGTTCACCTGCCACGCATCCTTATCATAGCAAATGTCAAACCTTTCCCTGCCGGTTCATCTGTTTGATAGACGTCCGGAACCGGGAAGACTTTCCCGGATGTTTTCCCCCTTCGCCAGTACCGCTTAGCATAGCGTTAGAACACCTCTAGCACCGCTTATTGTCTTGTCATGCATATGTTTGCGTGTATTTACCGTTTCTTCCCCCTCTTCTCTCTGGTAGACCCCAGACCGCTGCTGATGCCCTTGTGATCGACTACGTCACCAATGACACTTCTTCCCTTTCAGCGGAGCTTCCAGGCAAGCCCCCCCCTTTCATCATCCCGATATCGCCCATTCCATTTTCTCATGCTTTCATTAGATTTTTCTACTGTAATTTATTGCTCCTATTTTGATGCATAGCCTGCTTTTGTAACCTTCTTATTGTTACCTACCTGATTATCCTAAACTGCATTCTTTAGATTGGTTAGTGATCCATCAGTGACCCCCACCTTGTCCTTATTGCCCCTGCTTCATCACCAACGACTCGATCAGCATGATCGATGACCAGAGCCCGACACCTCACATCACATCACTTCCCTTTTGTTCCTCGACTCTGCAGAGCTACTATCAAGTGTCGAGGGTGATACCTTGTAACGCACTCCTGATGATAATTATATAGTGTAGCTATTCGTTCGTGGTCATCGAGGGTGATTCCTCCTTGACCACTCCTGATATGACTCTGTCGTGCAACCCCTCAAGTTTGAACCTCGAGGGTGGTTCCTCTTACGTTCACCTTGATGATTACATCGAGTGGAATCCATGGAGGGTGATTCCTCGGGTTTTCCCCTTGATGTTTGGACACATGATTACATTGACTTTACTTGAGACCTTGGTGAAATTCGAGCGGGCCCGGAGAGCACCCGCAAGGTAATTACATGGCACGACCGGGCAATCTGGGCCCTTGTCGTAAGTCCACGAGACAGGGCGACAGGGTCACATCGATGGCGAGTCTCTGCTCATCTCCTCAAGCTAATAATACACTATGGTTTGGGTATTTATTCTGAGTTGGCCTTTGGCCTTTATGCACTAACCACCACGCGAGAATAGTTATAGGCCTCGATGTCGTGGTATCAACCGAAGCTTTGTCAGACGTCCAGTTAAGCAGTGCGGCACGGCTGTTGTGGTGGAGCCTAGACCCGCCCTGTATGCAACGACCCGGAGTTCTATGGGCGATGCGCCCATACCCCGGAGTGCTTAGGATGTAAACCGGCGGGGACCTCTCTGTTGAGCCTAGGTAGGGCTGCGACGTGTTGATCTTCTGAGGCCGAGCATTGATCCAGAAAAGTGTGTCCAGCCAGAGTAATCAAGCGTGTTGGAAAACGTGGTGCACCCCTGCAGGGAAGATTATCTATTAATAGCCTTGTCCACGGTAACGGACGTTCGGACTTGTATCCTGATCTAATATAACTAGAAATGGATACTTAAGATATGTGGCTCCGGGATTGCTTTGTTCCAGGGAGTTGAGGAAGGATCTCTGGGTGTTGATGTTACAACATGCTTGTTTAATATTAAAATGCTATTCTTTACTCTTCTACATGCTGCAAGATGCTTGGAGCTGCTTGAAGATGCTAGTCTTTGATAGGCTAGGCCTTCCCCCTCTATTCTGGCATTCTGCAGTTTAGTCCATAGTTAGAAACCCTCCATCTGATAGCAATGCATACTTAGTGTAGATCTGATGCCTGCAAGTACTTTGGGTGAGTACTCATGGTTGCTTTGCTACCCCTTTTTCCCCTTCTTTCTTCTTTACGGTTGATGCAACCAGATGGTGGCTCCCTGGAGCCAGATGCCACGGCCGATGGATGCTACTACGTGGATACTGCCGATGACCAGGAGTAGTTAGGAGGTCCTAGGCAGGAGGCCTTGCCTCTTCGATTGTTGTTGCTTTTGTGTTTGCCTTCTTAAGGCAGTCTTGTGTAACTTATGTCTGTACTTAAATATTGTTGCTTCCGCTGACTCATGTGCTCTCGAGATTATGTATTCGAGCCCTTGAAGCCCTTGGCTTGTAATATAAAGCTTGTATTATTTCAATTTTTTTCTAGAGTTGTTTATGATATCTTCCAATGAGTCCCTGATCTTGAACGTACACATTTGCTTGTATGATTAGTGTACGATTGAATCAGAGGTATCACACAGTGGGTGGCAGATCTAGAACCAGCAAGAAAACAAGGTGCAACCCACGGAGGCAAGGGGGGTGTTGCAACCGTGGGTATGGAATGCTGGAATGGGCGGGCGGCGGTACTAGAATCAGCAAGACAACAAGTTGCAACCCACGTTGTCGGAACCATCAGTCGATGGTGCTGCGACCAATGACAACCAGAGTTAGAACCAACATCGGCTAGTGCTGAAACCAGCAAGAAGGGGTGACACAGTGTGGATGTTGTGTCTGGTTGTCACCGAGGTTAGAGACGACACAAACCAATGTTGCAACTAGCGAATTGAGTTACTAGGCCGGAATGCGACTATATGGTGACTGTGCCGGAACCAGTGTTTCTGGAAGCTACGATGAGGTTGTGGCGGTTCTACAATGGGGCACGAGCGCGGCGACAATGCTGGAATGGGAGTAGACAGATGCTAGCGGCACATCACCGAGCTGCAACTGTTACCCGCAGATGCCATGATGCAAGCCAACCTAGGGGTGGATGGGTGCTGTTCCAAGGGTTTGTTGATCTGGGCAACCTCACCGGTGGTGAACGCTATGAGCACACCTTCATGGGTTGCAGGGTGCGCTCGCTAAGGAAGTCCTAGATTAAGGGGTCCTCGGACAGACGGACTGTTGGATTATGAAGATACAAGATTGAAGACTTCGTCCCGTGTCCGGGTGGGACTCTCCTTTGCATGGAAGGCAAGCTTGGCAATTTGGATATGTAGATCTCCTCTGTAACCGACTATGTGTAAACTCTAGCACCCTCTGGCATCTATATAAACTGGAGGGTTTAGTCCATAGGACAACAACAATCATAATCATAGGCTAGCTTCTAGGGTTTAGCCTCTACGATCTCGTGATAGATCAACTCTTGTAATACTCATATCATCAAGATCAATCAAACAGGAAGTAGGGTATTACCTCCATCGAGAGGGCCCAAACCTAGGTAAACATCGTGTTCCCCGCCTCCTGTTACCATTATCCTTAGACGCACAGTTTGGGACCCCCTACCCGAGATCTGCCAGTTTTGACACCAACATTGGTGCTTTAATTGAGAGTTCCACTGCATCATCATGATAAGGCTTGATGGCTCCTTCAATCATCTTCAACGACGCGGTCCTGGGGGAGGTTTTCCTTCCTGGACAAATCTTCATATTCGGCAGCTTCGTAATGCGGGCCAACTCACTTGGCCATCTAGAGTAGATTGATAGCTATGCCCCTGGCCATCGGGTCAGGTTTGGAAGCTTGAACTATATTGCCGACCTCCGCAGTGACTTGATCTTTGACAGATTCAAGCCCATGTCAGGTGTGCCGAATAGTCACGATGAGCATGACTTAGATCTGCCATCGGACAGTGTTCGGGAGCAAATCACGCCATCCAAGGATGGGTGGATGGACCCCGCCACGGAGGCCGCACACTCATTGGCGTTGGAGCCGAACACTGACCCACCTCCTATGAGGCCGGTGTCATCGGACCCTCGGACTCATCTTCGGCTATAGGCTCCAAACCGTGTGCATCCGTGCCTATCGAATGTGATTGGGCACCGATCATGGAGTTCACCTCCGCGGATATCTTTCAGCACTCGCCCTTGGATGACGTCCTAAATTCATTGAGGTATCTCTCCTTGTCAGGAGGCTCTTTGCCAAACTATGTCCGGCTGGAGTGGGAAGCGGCCGATGAAGAAATTCATTCCCCACCCACCACCCATGTAATAGCCACTGTCGATGACTTAACCGACGTGCTTGACTTTGACTCCGAAGACATCGACGGTATGGATGATGATGCAGGAGAAGAACAGGAACCACCGCCCACAGGGAGCTGGCGGCGACCTCATCATATGATATATATATGGTGGACATCCCCAAAGAAAGCAATGGCGATAAGGCAATGGAGGATAATCCCTTAGAGAAGCAATCTAGGCACCGGCGTCATAAGCGCCGCTCTAAGCCCCGCCATAGCAAAAATAGTGATACCGGCACCAGAGATGATAGCAATCCGGATGGTGCCGAAGATGAAAACAATCCTGCCAGCCAGGCTTCGAGAAGGCCGAGCAAGAAGATGGGCAAGCTAGCCCTAAGGAACAGGCAACACATGGAGAATCAGAGGATGACAATTATATGACCCTCTCCGAAGACGAAGTGAGCCTTGGCGACGAAGAATTCATCATGCCTGAGGATCCCGTCGAGCAGGAGCGCTTCAAGCGCCGGCTTATAGCAAATGCAAAAAGCCTGAAGAAGAAGAAGCAACAGCAGCTTCAAGCAGATCAAGATATTCTAACTGATAGATGGACCGAGGTCCTGGCTGCCGAGGAATACGGACTCGAGCACCCTACCAAAAGTTATCCAAAGCGCAGGTTGCTACCACAAATCGAGGAGGATGCATTAAAGCCCACACTACCAGCGCATGATGCGGCTGACCGGCCACCCCGTGGCCGAGACAAAGTGGCGTACCAGCCCGAAGTCCAGCTCGCACCCCGTTGCCAATCAAACAATAACACTAACGCTCGGGGCTACACGAAGGACCTGCGAGACGTATCGGAAAACAAAGCAGGACAATCAAGATCGATCTACGGATCAGAGGGGCGCGCCACAATGCGTGATGATGACCGTCACGCCGGATACACTAAACACAAGTCTGGCTGGGCCGAATACAACAGACCAGACTCATTTGAACT
Organism: Triticum dicoccoides; assembly: GCF_002162155.2. Lineage (NCBI taxonomy): Eukaryota > Viridiplantae > Streptophyta > Magnoliopsida > Poales > Poaceae > Triticum > Triticum dicoccoides. The sequence continues at coordinate 682,844,793 of NC_041391.1, forward strand.
GCATCATGATGCAGCCCGGCATAGGGGCGCCGCACACCCCCTATGCTTCACTGATGAAGTAATGGATCATGATTTCCCGGAAGGGTTTAAACTCGTGAACGTTGAATCATATGATGGCACAATAGACCCCGCGGTATGGATTGAAGATTTTCTTCTCCACATTCACATGGCCCGCGGCGATGATCTACACGCCATCAAGTACCTCCCACTTAAGCTCAAAGGACCAGCTCGGCATTGGCTGAATAGCCTGCCAGCAAACTCCATTGGTAGTTAGGAGAACCTGGAAGACGCATTCCTTGACAACTTCCAGGGCACTTACGTATGACCATCGGATGTTGATGACTTAACTCACATAACCCAACATCCCGGATAGTCAGCCAGGAAATTCTGGACTCGGTTCCTAACTAAAAAGAACCAAATTGTCGACTGTCCGGATGCCAAAGCCTTAGCGGCCTTTAAGCATAACATCCGCGACGAATGGCTTGCCCGACACCTCGGCCAACAAAAGCCGAAGTCCATGGAAGCCCTCACGACACTCATGACCCGCTTTTGCGCGGGCAAAGACAGCTGGCTAGCTCGTAGCAACATCACACCAAGAAACTCTGACAATTCAGATGCCAGAGATAACAACGGCAAGCCACGACGCAATAGCCATAAGCGTCGCAACAATGGCGACAACGCCGAAGACAAGGCAGTCAATGCCGGATTCAGTGGCTCTAAATCCGGTCAGCAAAGAAATCCATTTAAAAGAAACAATCTGGCGCCGTCCAGTCTGGACCGCATACTCGATCGCTCGTGTCAAATTCACGGCACCCTCGATAAACCAGCCAACCACACCAACAGAGAATGTTGGTGTTCAAACAGGCCGGCAAGTTGAATGTCGTAAACAAGGAAAAGGGGCTGCACAATGATGACGACGAGGAGCCCCGGCCGCCGAACACTGGAGGATAGAAGAAATTTCCTCCCCAGGTGAAAACGGTGAATATGATATATGCAACCCATATTCCCAAGCGGGAACAGAAGCGTGCACTAAGGGACGTCTATGCGATGGAGCCAGTCGCCCCAAAGTTCAACCCATGGTCCTCTTGTCCGATCACTTTCGATCACGGGGACCATCCTACCAGTATCTGTCATGGTTGTTCGGCCGCATTGGTCCTCGACCCATCATTGACTGCTTCCATCTCACTCGAGTCCTTATGGACGGTGGCAGCAGCCTGAACCTGCTCTATCAGGATACAATGCACAAAATGGGCATCGACCCCTCAAGGATCAAGCCTACAAAAACCACATTTAAAGGTGTCATACCAGGTGTAGAGGCCTGTTGCACGGGCTCAATTACACTGGAAGTGGTCTTCGGGTCTCCGGACAACTTCCGAAGCGAGGAGTTAATCTTTGATATCGTCCCTTTCTGTAGCGGCTACCATGCACTGCTCGGATGAACCGCATTTGCCAAATTCAATGCGGTACCGCATTATGCATACCTCAAGCTCAAAATGTCGGGACCTCACGGGGTTATAACAGTAAATGGAAACACAAAATGCTCACTCCATACGGAGGAGCACACTGTAGCCCTCGCAGCAGAAGTACAAAGCAGCCTTCTAAGGCAGATCGCCAATTTGGCAATAAAGAACCCGGACACCGTCAAGCGAGTCCGGAGTACCCTACAGGAGGATCGTCCGGCACATCCAGAGCTCGCCTAGCAATTCACCCTCCGTCCTAGTCCCAGTCAAGCGGCGAAATTTGTGTCGCGCGTACATAATTACGCACTCAAAATACCACGGGCATAGGCGGAGGAACGGCTACACACGGTGCACAATGCGGCTCAACCGCCATAGGACCCGTATGCCTTCACACCTTTTCTTTTTCAGGCCACTATTTACAGGAGGCCCTCCCGATAGTACGATCATCAGACACATAACGGGACGGAAACACCAAGGAGACAAGAAGCTTTGGCGTACAAGAGAATCCCCAGGTGGTCTCTGCTAATGATCGTTATACCTGTTTTACATACCCACATACAGCTTACCCTTGGCCAGGACATGTCAAATAATCCTATTTTTCTTATCGCACTACTTGTATACATACGCTTTGACGTATTATTTAAATAATAATGCAAAATAATGTACAACGTCAGCTTACTATTACATTTACTTACCCCTTTCCTTTACTGCTTATTTATTACAAATTGCACCCGTACATTTTGGTACGTCCGGTTCGCCAGGGGCTTCAGTGTACCCCATAACACGGCAAGAAAAGTCCAAACTCTTTCGACAGTGCGGCACCCCGAACTTATAGCATTATATGCATCAGCTCCGAATCATGTCTTGGGTCAATAGTTGGGTTTGCCCGGCTCCCATGTTTTGGTGCCTTATGTTCCGCTATATCGGCTAAGGTAGCATAGGGAGAACTACTGCGATTGTGTCCCAGTTCTTCCGGACGAGCACCTCAGTAGAGAAAGCCGAAAACTGACTGTCATGATGAGGTGAGAGCTGGTCGCTGTTTGAGAGGTCTCAAATCCTTAAAGATTTTTTCCGCTTCAGGCGAGGAATCAGCCTTGTCCGATTTAGGCGTGTATAGTGCCCCAAGTTTGGCCCTCCAAATACTAGGGGCTTCGCCAAATATAAAATTGTAGACTTCTATGGCTAAGTGAGAGCGATAAAGCATAGTCCGATTGCCTTGTTCGTTGTGCTAAACACCTCCTTAGAAGGACCAAAAATTTGGATAAAGAGTGTTTATATTTATCCCGAATACCCCAGTACTAGTTACATGGGGGCAGAAGCCGATGACTTGCCAACGCTCAAGATTTTATAAACTGCCGCATAGAAGGTAATATTTTAAATCAACAAGCGCCATATAGTGCACATGAGCTCGTTTTCATATTATAGGATGATATGAGTACATTCATTCAAATATTACATCCTTAGCACATTCATATGCCACAAGGCGGGCACCCTTCATGACATTGTCATAGTACTGTTCGGGGTGGCGATGCTCCTTGCCCTTCGGCGGCCCCTCCGTCACCAGCTTCTCGGCATCCAACTTCGCCCAGTGCACTTTCGCACGGGCCAAGGCCCTGCGTGCACCTTCAATGCAAACGGACCGCTTAATGACTTCAAGCCGCGGACAGGCATTGACCATCCGCTTGACATGGCCAAAGTAGCTACCGGGCAGGGGCTCGCCAGCCAAATCCGGACTATGAGGTCCTTCATGGCCAGTTCGGGCGTCTTGTGAAGTTCGACCAGTTGCTTCAACTGGTCGCTCAAGGGCATCGGATGTTCGGCCCCAATATACTAGGACCAGAACCACTTATCCGTCGAGCTCCCTTCCTCAGCTCGGTAGAACTCTGCGGCTTCAGAGATGATGTGCAGCAGATCTGCGAATGCTCCTGGAGAGCTCCAAATTCGGGTAAGTAAAAAGAAATTCTTCTTCACATCACTACTAGGGTAAAGCCTATAAACAGAACTTTAGCAGTAGCGCGTGTTAAAAAAGGGCGCTACTGCTAGACAGCAGTAGCGCGCACGAAAAAACCGCGCTGCAGATACATATATAGCAGTAGCGCGTCCCTCTATAAAAGTGCTACTACAAAAATTCCCACAAATAAGCCGATCGGCTACACATAGTAGTAGCGCTCTTTTAGAAACAGCGCTGCCGCAAATTTTGTTGTAGCAGCGTCTTTATGTGTAAGACACTACTGTTAACGAAAATAAAATAAAATGAAAAACAAGTAGAAAAGTAAATGAAAATGAAAGAAATAGAAAAAGGAGAAAGGAAAAAAATGTAAAGAAAATTAAATGAAAAAGGGGAAAGGGAGAAAGGAATCGCAGTAGCGCGTTTCAGGAAACGCGATGTAGCTAACTTAGCTATAGCGCGTTTTCAGGAACGCGCTACCATTACGTTTCACTTAAACAACGGTTTCCCTCTCCCCAGGCCACCACTTCTTCCCCAAATCCCTCGCCCTCGTCGCTGTCTCCCCAATTTGCCGTCGCCCCACTTCGCCGCCATCTCCTGCCGGCGTGGATGCCCGCAACCTCACCGTCTCCCCCCGAGGCCGCTGTCATCCTCACCGCCGCCGCACGAGGCCGCCCTCAGCATCACCGCCGCTGCCCGAGGCCGCCCTAGACCTCACAGTCGCCTCCCTCCACCTCACTGCCACCCAGGACCGCCGGTGCCCGTGCCTGAGCCCGCCCTCTCCGCCCCTGCCTCCATCGCCGAGCACCTCCCCGCCATCGTCTCTCCCCTCTCTGTAAGTCCCCCACCCCTCCCCCCACTCCTCTCTCTCTGCATTTTAGAGCAAAAATTAGTAGAGCAAAAGTTAGTTTATAGCAAAAAAATTAGTTTAGATCAAAGGATGTTAGGTAGTAGATGTTAGAGCAAAAATTAGTTTAGAGCAAAAAATTTGGTTTACAGCAAAAGTTAGTTAGGGCAGTAGGGTTTAATTAGGGTAGATGTTGCTTGTATAGTATATAGTGATACTAGTAGATGTTAATTAGGCTAGGGCAATAGTGGTACTAGTACATGTTAATTAGATGTTTTTCAGTTAGGGTAGTAGAGTTTCGCTAGGTTAATTAGGTTAGTAGTGCTGCTAGTAGTAGTGGTACAGTAGGTTAATTAGGTGAAGTTAAATGAATAACCTAAATGAATGAAATTAGTAGTTAACTGAATTTTTTTCCTTTCATCATTATAGAGCACAAAACTTAACTGAATTTTTTCTATTAGTAGTTAAATGGATTTTCTTCTTCGGCTTTGTTTTTGAATTAGCTTGTGAAATTTGGACATGTGGTTGCTCGTGTATATTTGGACATGTGTTGCGGTGTCGAAGAGGGATATTTGAACACTGTTTCCAGGGAATGAAGCTGAGTGGCCTATGTTTTGCCGGAATGTTGATTCATTTCCATTCCGGCAAATTTCAGGTTATCGATTTGTCCACTTTTTAGCAAAGGTCATGCTGAAATTTTCCGTGAATTTCGGCATCACTTGTGCTACAAACTAGGACATATCAAGTGCCCGGGATTTGCCGCACCAGGAAGGAGTCAATTTTCCTGTAAAACAATATGCATTTTTTATGTTATTATTAATTTTATTAGGTCTGTAATTAATTGACTAGATTTAATCATAGGAATCATGGCTAGCAACGATGAAGGACAGGGTTCTGGTGATTGCGACGACGTCTACCGGGCGGCAGACGAATTTTTGAGCCTTGCCGATGATCAACCAATGTTGTTGTTGGGCCCACCAGTGGCCTCGGGGACTAAGACCGACACGCAGGCCAGTGCTGAGACTGAGTCCGGCACTGAGACTCAGACCGGCATCGAGACCGGCGCTGAGACTGAGACCGGCGCTGCCTCGGGGAGCGGAGCCGGTGTAGAACCGAAAGCAAAGAGGCAACGGCTTCCAAACAAACTCAGGACTACTAGACTGGTGGTCACGGAGGTGGACGACGGCAATTTTGAGCCAAAGGCATCCGAGGAAGCGCGCTCGTGCTACGGCAATCAAATTGGCTGCATCATACGGACAACCGCCACCATCAACAATGAGAAATTACAGAAGATAGATAATATGAGGCCCTCCCTCCTAAAGAAGTTTCACCAGATATTCTTGTTCCCGGGACGAAATGAAAAGGATTATGAAGATCCAGATAAGGACCCGGCAATGAAGAAGATAAACAAACACACCATGACCAAGTTTAGCGACGCGTTCGCCGCCTAGAAAACAAAGGTGAAAGCAAGGATCATCGACAAGCAACCCTACTCCGAGATTGTAAAGGATAATCCGACAATCACGGTAGAGCAGTTTGAAATATTCAAGGAGGCTTGCGAGGCCGAAGCTGCCAAAAAAAGTCTAAGTACATGAAGGGGCTTCAAGAGAGGAACATTGGGAGCCACTACCTCGGAAGCCGTGGTTACGGCGAGAAGAGGTCCAAATGGGCCAAGGAGGACGCGGAAGCCGCGAGTCTGGGCATCCCAGACCCCTTGGCGGAGTTCACCGTCCCGCGGGAGCGTGACGTCCTCAGGGCCGGGCACCGTTGGGACCCAGTGAAGAAGGTTTACGAGAAAAACCCGGTCACGACGGAGTTCATGAGACTGCTGGTAATTTTAGTTTCTGATCAATTCGACTGCACACGTTAGTCATATTTGTAAACGATCCTTGTGCCTTTTGCAGAGAGAGCGGCACAGGATTGCAGCCAAAAGCGACTCGCCTTCTGAGGCGTTGGCGAGACCCAAGTGGGACACTCCATTCAACCGGGCATTGAACATATTGAAAGGGCTCCTGGTGGAGACTCGACCGTCATATGGACGTGTGCACGGTGTCAGAGACCGCGCCACATGGAAGAAGTACTACCGTGAGACCACGGAGGAGAGAAAGGAAAGACGGAGGTTAACTGAAGAAAACATCGACAAGAAGGTTGAGATTGCGGTTGAGAAGAAATCATCTCAGACAGTCGCAACAGCGGTAGCTGTCGCAAAACATGTGGTTGTAGATATATCTACTTCCTTGGTTCCGGCCGTTTTCACTTGGACCAAGCAAAATCCAGAAAAAAAAATGCAGCGGACTTTCCCCTTGCTGACTTCTTGGGGAGCAGCTCGACTACCATTGCACCTGCTCTCGCACCGGCTCCCGCACCTGCTCCCGCACCGGCTACCGCATCGGCGCCGGCACCAGACATGCTCAGCAGTGCTTCGTCTTTGGCTAAGCTCGATGCCCTCACAATATATGTCACACCGGCCCCCTTCAATAAATGTATAATCTCCCGTTTTCGTTGCCTTTCGGATGTCTCATGTCGTAGACTTTTCTTTGCAGGCCGACGAAACCCCGTGCACCATATTGTACACCATCAGCGACCAGAAGGTGGACGTGGGGAAGGCGATGATAATGGAGCCGAAGGAACCATTACTCCACAGCTGGCCGGTCCCCCGAAAGTCTTCAAGATTTCTGTGGCCAGTGTCAAACCGGGCCACAAGAATTTGCCTCCTCTGATACTAGTGGGGGTGACAACAAGACCCCGCGGCATCTTGGTGATTGTTGCAATGGGTGGGTCCTATTGTTGCCAAAGAGTCTGCTTCGTCTGGAGGCGGCCGGGAGCACACCCACGAGCACGCAGCCTCAGCAAGGTATGAACATCAACACCCCACCTACCCAATTAGCGTCAGGTGTCGGGTTGAGTGATAGTGGATGGGGTAAGGAGGAGGCTCCATTAGTCGCTGATGACGTCGACATGGATGAGGATGAGGATGAGGATGGCACTCAACAGTATGTGTATATTGGCACCTACTCAGGGTTTGAGCGTCATGAGTCGGTGCATGAATTGTCGTCTCTAGAGGCTGCATGTATTATGGACGACCTTCCGGTAGTAAAGAAGTCTAGGAAGAGAGTGAGGAAAGGCAAAAAAAAGTTGATTCTATGATCTAGCCGCCTCAGTAGCCTCGGCTTCAGGACCGTATAGATATCCCCGATGCGGATAAATGGCATATCCCCGGTCAACCAATCCTACCTGCAAGAGCGCTAGGGGCCAGATTCGGTGATCTAAGGAGACTTCATGATGATGTGCTGCGGATAGAGAAAGGCCTCATCGCCTCGAAAGATCCAGGATACCCACTCTACGTGGTTAACATTCCGCGGCAAATGTCATACATCGACTGCTTCCTGATACGTCCATTTTGTATCATGCTCTTATATCAATATTTATTGCATTATGGGTTGTTACTACACATCATATCTCAATACTTATGGCTATTCTCTCTTATTTTACAAGGTTTATCATGAAGAGGGGGGATGCCAGCAGCTGGAATTCTGGCTGGAAAAGGAGAAAACGTTGGAAACCTATTCTGCACAGCTCCAAAAGTACTGAAACTCCACGAAACAACTTTTTGGAATTAATAAGAATTTCTGAGTGAAAGAAATAGGCCAGGGGGCCCACACCCTGTCCAGGAGACAGGGGCACCCCCCCTATAGGGCGCGCCCCCTATCTCTTGGGCCCCCTGGTGGGCCTCCGGTGTCCATCTTCTGCAATATCATCACTTTTACCCTGGAAAAAATCGTGGGCAAGCTTACGGGACGAAACTCCGCCGCCACGAGGCGGAACCTTGGCAGAATCAATCTAGTGCACCGGCGGAGCTGTTCTGCCGGGGACACTTCCCTCTAAGAGGGGGAAATCATCACCAATGTCATCACCAACGATCCTCTCATTGGGAGGTGGTCAATCTCCATCAACATCTTCACCAGCACCATCTGTCGGTGTCAAAACTGGCGGATCTCGGGTAGCGGGTCCCGATCTGTGCATCTTAGTCTGATGGTAACAGGAAGCAAGGGACATAATGTTTACCCAGGTTTGGGCCCTCTCGATGGAGGTAAAACCCTACTTTCTGCTTGATTAATATTGAAGATATGTGGAATACAAGAGTAGATCTACCACGAGATCATAGAGGCTAAACCCTATGAGCTAGCCTATGATGGTATGATTGTAATTGTGATCGGCCTTCTAAGGACCATGCTCTGCGGTTTATATAGACACCAGAGAGCTAGGATTTACATGGAGTCAGTTTACAAGGAAGGAAACATAATATCCGGATCGCCAAGCTTGTCTTCCACGCAAAGGAGAGTCCCATCCGGACATGAGCGGAAGTCTTGAGTCTTGTATCTTGACGCTTCTATAGTCCGGACGATGGATACAGTCCGGCTGTCCGGACACCCCCTTATCCAGGACTCCCTTAGTAGCCCCTGAACTAGGCTTCAATGACGATGAGTCCGGCGCGCAGTCTTGTCTTCGGCATTGCAAGGCGGGTTCCTCCTCCGAATACTCCAAGGTGATTATCAAACACGTAGTTTGTGTCCGGATCTGCAAGATGATCTTCACACACCCTTAGCATAAATCCGTTCTGCTGGCAATCTTCGTACATCGTGCCCTTGCATCGTGACCTGGTCCAACACGAACCAGCGTTTCCTGCTTCACCTCGACTCGCGTTGTGAGGCGGTTTTACCGGCACGTCCTGCCAAAGCAGAGATCGTGTCCCTCTTAATACGAGAGCTTTCATCAATATTTGCATATGCAACCCCACGGCGACTGTTGGTATAATTCTGCGTTTCTTTTTAGATAAGTCTCAAGCGGTCAACCTGAGGACTCTAGGTATTCATCCCCTTTATAAAGGGGTCAAGGCCTACACCTCGTTTCCACCTCTCCTGCTCCTTCTCGCACCTCGAGCTCCATCGCTCAAAACCTAAGCTCCAACACCCCAGATCCTCCAGTATGTCCAGATCCGACGCAGCAGGCCGGTGGGTGTCCTCCTCGATTCAGGAGGAGGATATTGAGAAGCTGAGGGAGGTTGGATACCTGACTACTGACATCCAGCACAGGCTTCCTGCTCCGGGGCAAGTCATCCCCACACCGGAGCCCAATGAGAGCATCGTGTTTACTCATCACTTCCTCCGAGGCCTAGGGCTCACCCTCGACCCCTTTGTGAGGGGGCTTATGTTCTACTATGGCTTGGATTTCCATGATTTAGCTCCAGACGCCATCCTCCATATCTCGTCTTTCATTATCGTGTGCGAGGCCTTTCTCCACGTCAACCCACACTTCGGCTTGTGGCTAAATACCTTCAATGTGAAGCCGAAGATGATCGAGGGGCGACATGCGGAGTGCGGAGGCGCCATAATAAGCAGGAGCGTTGATGCCCCATGGCCAGAGGGTTCTTTTCCGGAAGTATCTGACGTATGGCAACGAAGATGGTTCTATGTCACTGCTCCCAGAGGCACAAAGTGGGTAGCCGCTCCCGAGTTCCGCTCAGGCCCCCCATCACAGCTGGCATCTTGGACCGATGTGGGACGGAATTATGGGCCTGCCGGTGATGTGCCAAAACTGTAGAACCGTATCCGGGAGCTCATTAGGAGGGACATAAATCTTCTCAGCATAATTCAAGTAATGCTAGTCCGGCGGATGTTGGCGTGCAAACGTCGGCCTCTCTGTATGTGCGAGTTTAATCCGGAAGGTCCGCGGACTGTTAAGCCCTTCTTCGTCCTGACGCTCGAAGGAATGTGTAAATTATTCTTCGGACCACAAGCAAAGTGTCCGGACACCACCGAGGATGCGGGCCTAAGCTGCAATCGCCTAGATGCCCAAGTAAGTAACCTTAAAGCCGGACACTGAAAACAACAGCGACCGATGTCGATGGGCGACTCTCCTGGTGACCCCGCGGGCGCCGTCGCTGCGCCCGCCCCCTCACCGCCGGTGCCCTACCTCGCCCTCTCCACGGCTCCCCCTTCCTCCTCCGCGGTCCCAGTGCCGCCCTCCCCGGCGTGCGCCCCCTCCGCCGTCGCTCCGCCGACCAGGTTCTGTTGGGCTGACTATGTGGACGACCCCCCTTTCCCCCTTCCCATAGCTCCCCCGGCCCCTACGTCTCCCCGCTCCGGTCGCCGGCTCGTTCCGCCCCGCCGGCCAGGGAGCTCAGCCCCCCACGCGAGG
>NC_041391.1:682855557-682856201 GCF_002162155.2 Triticum dicoccoides
GCTCTGGCGGATGCCATCCAAGGGGGGGACCTTGGATGGTCGGTCTTCGCGCCGCCGGCGTGAGCTTGCCTGGGGCGTGGCCGGGCGCTCCGAGCGGGGCGCCGCCCGCTCCTCCTGGCGCCGCCCAGTGGTGGTGGCTCGGTCGCCGGTTCCCCCCCTTCCTCCTCCCCGTCGCCTCTCTCCCTCCCTCCCCTCCTCCCGTCCACGGCGCGCCGCACCGCCCCGTTCAGGCCGTTCATCGCGCATTTCGGATCCTCCGGGCTCCAGGTGCATGCGGACCGGGGCGCCTTGGCCTCTCCTGCCGCCCGGGCTGGTCCCGCGCCGGCAGCGGTGCCGGTGGCCGGCCTCGGTAGGGTTTCCTTCCTCGCACCCGCTCCCTCCCGGCGCGTGGACCGCTCCGCGTGGTTGGCTGGGCTGCTGGGCCCCGGCCTGCCACTGCTGATGGGGCCCTCGCGGCCCGCTTCGGTTCGGCCCACCCTGCAGCTCCCGGTCTGGCCCAGTCTGGGTAGACCGGACCCTTGCCCTAGGCCCAGATCTGAGGAGGCCCCCTCGATCTGGCTCCCGTGCCGGCTCCCCCTTCCTCCTCCCCCCTGCGCTGCTATTCCCTCCCCTCGACTCACACGCGCCGAAATCCTCTCCGCCTC
>NC_041391.1:682856211-682857765 GCF_002162155.2 Triticum dicoccoides
AGCCGTGCCGCTATGTGCCGCCCCACGCTTCGGCCCCCAGGGGTGTGGCCCCGGCTCCTACGCCTGGTGGAGGCCCCGCCCGCGGTCGGTCTGGACCTGCCAAGAAGAAGAAGCGGCGCGGCGTTCGCGGCGTGCCGCCCGTGCCCCCTCCCGCGGGTTCGGGATCCTCCACCACTCCCGGCCCCGTCTCCGGTCTCCCTCGCCCCCCCCTGCTTCAACTGTGGGGTGAGGGGCACTCGCAAGTCAACTGCGTCAACCCCTAGTGCTGCTACTTCTGCAAGGATCCCGGCCACCCCGCCCTCCTTTGTCCGGATAGGCCGGTGGTCTCGGAGCTCATGATGTATGGGCATGGGATCGAGGGGTTGGGTTTCTTCCACCTCGAGGTCCCTAATGCCCCTCCTCCGTGTCCTTCCCTTCAGGCGATTGTCACGGTCGTCGATGGCGTGGCATCCCCGGAGATGATTGAGGCTGAGCTCAACCATCTCTACCGTCACCAGTGGGACTGGGTGGTCACCCCCTCTGCCGGTCACATCTTCTCCGTCGTCTTCCCCGACTCCGTCAGCTACGGCTACGCGACGCGTAGTGGCCGGATCACTCTCACCCTCAACCAGCTGGTTGTCGAGGTCTCCGAGCTGGTCCTCGACGCTCAGGCCATGGCCGTCCTCGACACCGCCTGGATCCTAATCTCCGGCCTCCCCGATATTGCGCGGTCTGAGCTCGTCATCCGCCAGATGTCCCGTCTCTTGGGCAAGTTGGTGGCGGTTGATGAGCTCTCTATTCGCAAGGAGGAGGAGGTCCGGTTCAAGGTCAAGTGCCTCGACTCCTCCAAGCTTCACACCTCAGTCCGCGTCTTCTTCAACTACCAGGGCTTCGACCTCGGGTTCGCCCCCGAGCCTCCTAACCACGTTGGGCGCCCCCGCTCCTTCGACGCCGGCCCCCCAGGTGGCAACCCGGGGGCCGGTGGGGACTACCACGGCCGTTACCGCTCTCGGTCCCACAGCTCTGATGAGGAGGGGGCGTCCGAGGACTCCCGCTCCCCTTCCCCCTCGCCTCCTCCACCTGCCGCGGGGGGCAAGGGCCGCCAGGCCACTCCTCTCCCTCCGCTGGGTGGCCCTCCGCTCGCGGCGGCGTCTCCCTCCGAGGGGAGCGACATCTTGAGTGTGGGCATGGTGGTCTGCCCGGCCTCCTCCCCGCGCTCCCCCGCCTCGTCCCCTCCTACAAAGCGGGACTCAGTGGCCCTGCCCCTCGGCGCCCCCCCTGATGCGCCGGCGGTGCCCGCGGAGGGGGAAATGCCGCCTGTGGTGGATCCCCCTCCCCGGCCGCCGGTCTCCCCGCCACCTCATCTCCTCCACGGCTAGGGGATGCCCCGCCCTTGCCTCTGCCGCGGGATGCCCCGGCTCCTGTCCCTGCGACCCTCCTCACGCCACCTCCTCCGCCGGCTGCATCGCCACCTCCTGCGCCACTCCTCCTCGGTTGTTCTGGGCCTGTTCAGCTGGCCTCTCCCTCGCCGTCTCTGACGGGGGAGGGTGCGGCTCGCGTGCTCACTCCGATGGC
>NC_041391.1:682858030-682897109 GCF_002162155.2 Triticum dicoccoides
CTCCCGCCGGAGTGCGCGGCTGGATGCTGCCCACCCTGAGGGCAGCCCGGCTCTGCCCATACCCGAGCGGGCGGAGCTCCGTGCTGCCTCCCGTAACCTGGAGCCAAGTAGGCCCCTCGTTCCCCCCTCTGCTTCGTCTTGTTCCTTCTCTGCTCTTGAGTCTATTCCTTTGGGGAACCTCGCCAAAGTGGCCTCCGACTCCGCGATCATCTTTAGAGGGGAGGCTGGCCCCCCTTTAGTCCAGATCGCGGACATCAGAGATCGTGAGATCCTTGACGGGAAGCTCGCGGAGGCCCGTGCAGCCCTCCTTTTACCTCCGGCCGCCTCTACGGTGGGGGTGTCTCCCACCCTGCCTGGTCCGCGGCGGACGGCGCCCCCCCTCCAGCGGCCGGGGCAGAGATCCGTGGCCGTACTCGCTCCCGCACTACGGCTCTTCGTGCGCAAAGCGCTTCTCGTGTTCTGGGGTCAAGCAGCCCCCCAATGGCTCCTTAATGTGAGCCCTCTTCTGGAACATCCGCGGCTTCGGCCCTGATGGTCGTCGCTGCCAACTTGTGGAGTACATGTGGGATGAGCACATCGACATCGTTGCTGTTCAGGAGACCATGCGTAGCGACTTCTCGCTCCCTGAGATCGACCATTTGAGCTCCCACCTCCTTGCGTGGCACTGGCTCCCTTCTAGTGGGAGCTCAGGCCACTCGGGTGGCATCCTTTTAGGTGTGAAGGATGCCACCTTCGAGGTGGGCAGCATGGATCGGGGGAATTTCTTTGTCAGCATGGAATTATTCGAGACATCTCTCAACTTCAAGTGGGAGATCATCATTGTCTACGGGCCTGCCGACCATAGTCGATCGGCCGCCTTCCTTGAGGAGCTCCACTAGAAGACCTCGGCTGCCTCCCTCCCCGTGGTAGTGGGTGGCGACTTTAACCTACTGCGCGTGGCGGAAGACAAGAGCAATGACAATGTCTGCTTTGCCCGGATGCAGTTGTTTAATGACTTCATTGCTGACCTCGCCCACCGGGAGATTCATAGGATTGGTGCCCGGTTCACCTGGACCAATCGGCAAGCCTCCCCGACCCAGTCCGTCTTGGACAGGGTCTTAGTGTCCCCGGAGTGGGACCTTCGTTGCTCCCTAGCCTCTCTCCGCGCCATCACTAGGATTGGCTCGGATCATGTCCCCCTTCTTCTCTCCTCCGCGGACGAGCGTCCGCCGATTCCCCCTCGTTTCCGCTTTGAGACCTTCTGGCTCTCCCAGTCTGGATTTACCAACACCGTATGCGCGCGGTGGATCGAGGCTCGGGCCCACCCCCACCCTCGGCCCCCCTCGGCTATTGACGCGTGGCACTTCTGTGCGAAATGTGGCAGGCAGTTTATGAAGGGGTGGGGGGCCAACCTTGGCCGCGATGCCAGGGAGCGTAAGAAGGCGCTGCTTACCGCGATCCAGGCCCTTGACCTTAGGGCCGACGTGGTGGGTCTCTCTCCGGACGAGTGGTTGTCCCGCTATTACCTCGAAGACCAACTCTCCGTGATCTACACCGATGAGGAGGCTTATTGGCGCCTTCGGGGCGCGCAGAAATGGGTCCTGAAGGGTGATGCGAATACTGCATACTTCCAGGCTATCGCCAACGGCCGCCGTAGACGCAACACCATCCCCCTTCTCTGGGATGGGGAGACCCTCCTCCAGGACCCCCGCAACATCCGGACCCATGTCGACGGCTTCTATAGGTCCCTTTTCTCTATTGCTCCTCGGAGCGGCAACTCCCTCGCCCCTGATTGTTGGGCCGGCCTCCAGCTAGTGTCCGACGCGGAGAACGCGGCCTTGGCGGCCCCCTTCTCTGAGCAGGAGGTCTGGGAGGCTATCAAGGGTATGAATGCTTCTTCTGCTCCGGGCCCGGATGGACTCCCAGTCATCTTCTTCCAGACCTTCTGGAACGTGATTAAACCAGAAGTCATGGCCATCTTCGAGGAATTCTTTGTTGGCTCTATTGACCTGGGGCGCCTCAACTACGGGATCATCTCTCTCATCCCCAAGGTCCCTAGGGCGTCCGACATCCGCCAGTTCCGGCCGATCACGGTCATTAATGTGATCTTTCGGATCCTTGCCAAAGGGTACGCCAATAGGGTGACCCTGCTTGCTGACCAGATAACCCACCCTAACCAGTCGGCCTTCATTAAGGGCCGATATATCCTAGATGGGGTCCTGGTCCTTCATGAAGTCCTTCACGAGGTCCGGGTCAAACGCCTTAAGGCGGTCTTTCTGAAGATCGATTTCCACAAAGCCTACGACTCTGTTAGCTGGACCTTCCTCAGGGAAGTCCTTCTTCGGAAGGGCTTTAATGACCGGTGGATCACTAGAGTCATGCAAATGGTCTCTTGCGGTCGCACGGCAGTTAACATCAACGGCGAGATTGGTCCTTTCTTCCCTACCCTTTGTGGGGTGCGCCAAGGCGACCCCTTCTCCCCGTTCCTGTTCAATATGGTAGTGGATGCTCTTGCCTCCATCCTTGATAAGGCAAAAGCCGCTGGCCACATCCGTGCGATTACCCCACACCTTTTTGGGGGCTCGGGGATCTCCATCCTCCAGTATGCTGACGACACGATCATTATGGTCGAAGGCTCGGAGGTGGACATCTCCAACCTCAAGTTCCTCCTTCTCTGCTTCCAACAGATGTCGGGCCTCAAGATCAACTTTGAGAAGAGTGATGTCATGGTTATCGGATATTCCCCCTCTGAGTCTATGGCCATCGCCAATAGACTTAATTGCCGCCTGGGCTCTTTCCCCACCTCCTACCTGGGGACACCCATTAGCGACTCGCGACTCTCCGTCCTGGACCTGCGGCCCTCCGTGACTAAGCTCCAATCCCGTTGCGAGCCCTAGCAGGGGACATGGCTATCTAAGGCGGCCCGGACTATCCTCATCAACTCTTCCCGCTCCAGTCTCCTTCTGTTCCTTATGAGTTTCTACAGCCTCCATGAATCTCTCCACAAGGAGATCGCCAAAATTTAGTCCCGCTTCTACTGGGCTGGCGAGCATGATAAGCAGAAGTACCACATGGTCAGCTGGCCTGACATCTGTAAGCCCAGGGAGCAAGGTGGTCCGGGCATCATGTGCTCTAAAAGGATGAATATTGCCCTTCTCTCCCGTTGGCTCTGGCGCATCACCCAGGGTCAAGGTGGCCTCTGGCTCGACATTATCCGGAAATACCTGCGGGGTCAGCCCCTAGCCTTCTGCCAGAAATCGGGCGGCTCTCAGTTCTGGCAGTCTATTGTCCAGCTTCTCCCGGTGCTCCGCATTGGGACCTCCATCTCAGTGGGATCCGGCCTCTCGACGCTTTTCTGGTTTGATTGTTGGGCCGGAGACTCTCCCTTTGCGACCCGCTTCCCCGCCCTGTTCTCTATCTCCGTCGACCCCACGACTTCGGTCAATAGGGCCCTTCTTGACTTAGGGCGCCTTGCTTTCCGTTGGCCCTTTGGGCCGGTGGAATCCGCCGCCTGGCGTGAGTTGCTTGATTGCGTTGTGTTGCATGAGCCGTTGGTGGATGGCAGACCGGACCTTGTGTGGTGGCGTCTGGATCTATCGGGCTTGTTCTCCACCAAGTCGATGTACCCGGCCATTGCCCCATCCTCTGCTCCCCTCCCCCTATCGATGGTGTGGTCCGTCCGCGTTCCCCTGAAGATCCGCATATTCATGTGGCAGTGGATTCGCGGCCGGGTCCCATCTGGAGTGGAGGTCTGCAAGCGCAATGGCCGGGGCAACGGTATCTGCCCGCTCTGTGGAGTCCCTGAAGACTCGAACCACATCTTCTTCTCCTGCGTCTCCGCCCAGTTCCTCTAGAGCTGCTTTCGCGAGGTGGTCGGTGGTAGTTGGTGCCACACCAATTTCCCGGACCTTTTTGCTGAACTCCAGTTCTCCCCCGCGTCCTCTCGCCACATTAGGTGGCTTGAGGTTGGCGTTCTTGCCAGGACTCTTTGGACCATTTGCAATAAGTCCGTGATTCAGCACGCTCCCCTTCGTCGCGCTACTGACGCTCTCTTCAAATTCTCGGGTTTCTTGCAGCTTTGGCGGCCACTTAGCCGCCCCCCGGACCGTGACGCCATCTCCGCCTTCATCACCGGCATCTGTTTGATGGCCGTCCGCCTGTCGCCGCCGCCCCTGCTGCCTCCACCGGATCCTGACTAGACGCCTTGTGTTTGGTGTGTGGGTGGTGTTTTTCTGTTCCTTTTGGGCTTGTTGAGCTGTGCCCTCAGCAGAACCTATGTACTTTGTCGTGAGTCTTGGGTGGGTGTGTGTGGACTTGCTTCGGTTCGTATGCTCTGTGGCGGTTTGCTTTATTTATAAAGCGGGGCGAAAGTCTTTTTCGGTAAAGCCGTACACTTCATTTATATTTATCATGATGGTTATTCTAACAACCTCTTCGCGGCCAGGAATGGCTTGACAAGTCAAAGAGAATCAGGTGTCCGGCACCACTTCCTGAAGGCTCGCATGGTCCCGCCATTGCAAAGATGCTGGATCGGGCGCTCAGCAAAATCCCTTCAGAGAAGGACGAAGGAAAGGGCAGTGAAGCCAAACTTCACGCGCTACGCATCCAGACCGGGAAAACCGCTAACCCTCCTATGGAGGATAGTCGGGAAGGGAAGGTCAAAGCCTCCTCCGCACATGGGAAGAAGAGGGCCGCCTCCGAAGATTTGGAGGCGGAGACGCCCAAGCAAGGGAAGAAAACATCACCAAGGGGCTCTGCCGCGATGGGCGCCCTTACCATGTCGTGCCCACCAACGGGCCAGCCCTCCAACGAGCCGTAGGTCATTCATTAATTCGAAGATGAGATGTTAATCCGAGATCCATAACCAGGACTTCGTTTTTTGTAGTCCGGCGAGCAGCTCTTCTCAACAGAGTTCGTCTTCGTGGGACCTTCGTCCGGAGATGATGGAGAGTGAAACCCCACCCAACTCTCCGCCTCATGAGGCGGGCGACACGGAGGTGTCATCATGGAGGAGTCCGGATATACCGAAGCCAGAGGCTAGTACATCAGTCGCCCTGCGCCCGGAGCCTTTGGCTCACACGGGGGGCGATGAGAAGGGTCCGGCGCAGTTTAGTGTCTGGCCCGACGTACTGACGGGCCATCTGGAGCGAGCCGTGCTCTCGGAGGAGCATTGCTCTTCAATGAGCACGGTGCTCATGAAGATTTCATCCGCTACCAGCGGCTTGAATGAGGCATTTACAAGCCTGCTCAGAGGCTTTGAGGTATGTAGTGAAAAAATGCACAACTTTTTAGTTACGAAGCACGTGCTAGGTGTGCTCCCTATAGATAGTAGCCCCTGATACTCTGGTTGCCCGCCATAGGCGGCAAACGGGGGATCATATACTAATGGCTGCGCCGTACATGTGCGTAGGTATACAAGGTTCCGACAGCTGACCAGTCTGTTGAAGTTGCCGAGCTAAGGAGGAAAATTGGATCCATCGATGTCGATATCACGCTGGTGAATAAACGGCTTGAGGAGTCCCAAGGCATGTGTTTGGTTTTTATTATAATGTGTAGGAAAATGCCAAAGAGGTATAATATCAATGCAATATGTGTGCACTGCAGATGGTGCTGCTGCCGTGGAGGCCCTGAGGGCGGAACATGCTCAGGCCAAGGAATAAGCTCGGGCTAGCAATGCGGCTGCCCTAAAGGAGGCCGAAGAGTTGAGAGCCGAACAGGCTACTCGTCGCCGAAGCGAGGAAAAGATAGCCGAAATGGCTGAAGAGTTAAAAAATGCCGCCGGCCGGTACGCACTCCTTGAAAAGGAGAATAAGGCTAGTACGGCCGAGCTGGAAAAGGCACGCAATGCCGCCAAGGAGATGCGGACCGAGATCCGGAGTATGCGGAAGGAGCTCCAACAGGCTGACAAAATCGTGGCTGGGGGCTCATACTTACTGCGGACAAAGTTCCTGGATCTGAAGTATGCTCCCCTGGCGGGTCGCATGAGTCCTGCAAACGCATATGCGGATTTGGCGAATAGCACAGCTGACGCTATCAAGTTCTTCGCGGGTCAAGGCGATGAAGAAGTGGAGAAGCTATTCTGGTCGCAGTTCAATGCTCCCACTCACCCGCTGCCCCTGAATGAGAAGGTGGCTGCTATGGCGGAGCTCCACAGGCTGTCCGGACTTGCAATGCGGTCTGTAATAGACCATCTTTGGCCGAAGGGGCCTAAGCCGGACAGCTACTTTGGTTTGGTGCAGCAATTCCTTGGATCTGTATCCAGGATTGACGTCATGAGGAGGTCGGCGTGCATAGAGGGTGCACGGATGGCTCTAGCCCACGCTAAATCCTATTGGACGAATATGGAGGCCACTGTAATAGCTAGCTAGGATCCGACAGGGGTCCAACATCCGGTCGAGCACTACTTGGCGCAAGTCATAGAAGATGCCCGCCTGATAGAGGCGTGGTGCTCGAAGAGTGTTTTATTTGAGTGATAAGTCGAATCATTGTAGGAAACAATGTTTAGTTTAATTATGAGGCTATGTTTATACTTATGCCCGGAAGTATGATTGTCCTCCCTTTGTGGCTATTTCTTATATGTATAAGTAGTCCAAAAGATAGCAGTCGTTGGCTTCAGCCCCCTCGCAGACAATGCGGTGGTGTTGGCGAAAAAATATGCATAATGACACTTGATCCAACGTCTTGGTCCGTTAAGGAGGTGATCGCACGCTGAACTAGGCAACCGGACTATATAGCTGTAACACTTTCGCTTAACCATGGGAGTCTAATGGTGGGGTTACTATGTAGCCCCTGGTACCTCCACGTGCATCCGAATACGGGCGCGTGTGTACATGGCCGGGAAACGGCCCTTCGTTAAGGTGGAGGAATATTTAGGGATTCCGGTGAGTCTTCGAGTGGTTGAACAGTCTCTAGTTGTATCATGACGGTCAGTTTTCGGCTTTCTCTACTGAGGCGCTCATCCGGAATAACCAGGGCACAATCACAGTAGTTCTCCTTTGGCCTGCCTTAGCCGGATGATAGCGAAACGTAAGGCGGCAAACCCAGGAGCCAGGCAAACCCAACATTTTGACCAAAGACATGATTCGGAGCTGATGCATATACGGCCAAACTCGTGACGCCGAACACTCCCGAGGGTATTCGGTCTTCTGTAAAAGAAGATAGGCTGACAAGAGCCTATTTTAAGCCCTTTATTTCTAGGTACATGCATTTTAGTCTGCCGTGGCCAAATGCCAAAAACGGTAGTATCCTCTGTGGGTATAGAACCCATGGGATGGTTAAACAACAAGAGGCAGTAGAAAAGGTTTACACAGGGGCTTAATCTAAAAAGAAACCTGTTGCACGGGGCCCTGCTGCACGTCTGCGCCTTTGTCTCCATTGTGCCGTATCCTAGAAGGGTATCGCGCGAACGTTGTCTGTAAAAAAGAAAAACTCACAGGAGGGTGTGACATAAGTATGCGATTAATAATAATAGTGTAAGTTGCTGGCCTGCCAATAAGGTCGACCAAACGTGGGGCTGTATTAAATATAGGCAGCCCCTGGTTTCCCTTATGGGATTACATATACAGTGCCCTGTTTGAATTTATTCGGGCTACCGGACTCGTCTAACCGTGTCTGTGGTCATAATGACCAATCATGTTTTCTAAAACTGGAGGCCGCTTATAGTCCGGCCGCCAGGGCCGTCGTGTATTCCTCTGCGCGTGAAGGGCGCTATATGATTCCGCTAACGGTGATGACGCCACGGGGACCGGGCATCTTGAGTGTAAGGTGGCCATAGTGCGGCAATGCGTTGAAGCGGGTGAAGGCCGTTCTTCCTAGCAATGCATGATAACTGCTTTGGAAGGGTGCGGCCGTGAAGAGCAGCTCTTCGCTTCTGGAGTTGCCTGGGGAGCCGCAACGCCTGGTGTCACCCCTTCAAAGGTGGTGTTGCTTCGTTTAATTCTGGATGGGTCTATCCCCATTTTGCGGACAGTGTCCTCGTATATTAAATTGAGACCACTGCAGCCGTCCATGAGGACACGGGTGAGACGGTATCCTTCGATTATTGGCTCAAGCACCAAGGCCTGTGATCCTCCATGCCGAATACTAGTTCGACCGTCCATGTGATCGAAAGTGATCGAACGAGACATCCAGTAGTGAGACATGGGTGCGACGGGCTCTGCAGCGTGCACTTCTATGAGCACGCATTTATGCCCTCTCGTGGATGTGCGAGTCGCGAGGATCATGTTTACTATTTTAACCTCTGGCGGGAATTTTTCTGTACCCTAGTGTTCGGCTGGTGAGGTTCATCCTCGTCTTCTCTTGGTGTGCCCCTCCCCTTGTGTTCGGCATTTAATTTGCCGCCCTGCTTGAAGACCCAGCACTCTCTATGGGTGTGGTTCGCAGGTTTCTCCGGAGTGCCTTGAATTTGGCATAGTCTGTCCAGGACTCTGTTCAGACCGGAAGGTCCATCTTTACTGCCTTTGAATGGCTTCTTTTGCTGATCAGGTTGACAGCCCCTGAATCCAGCATTGATTGTCGTGTTGTCCGGGCTCTCTTCCTTGTTTTGGCGTTTGTTTTTATTAAGCTGTGGCTTCCCATTGTCGTCCCTTAGTTCGGATGTGCTGGGGTCGCTGGTGCCTTTACGGGCCAACCAGCTATCCTCACCCGCACAAAAGCTGGTAATAAGGCTTGTTAAGGCTGCCATTGTCCTTGGCTTTTCTTGGCCGAGGTGTCGGGCAAGCCATTCGTCATGGATGATGTGTTTGAAAGCTACTAAGGCTTTAGCGTCCGGACAGTCGACAATTTGATTCTTCTTAGTGAGGAATATGTTCCAAAGCTTGCGGGCGTACTCTTCGGGCTGTTGGATTATGTGACTTAGGTCGTCTACATCGGGAGGCCGAACATAAGTCCCTTGAAAATTGGCCCGAAAAGTGTCTTCGAGTTCCTCCCAACTCCCAATTGAGTTTTCGGGGAGGCTTTTCAACCAGTGTCGAGCTGGTCCCTTCAACTTGAGGGGAAGGTATTTGATGGCGTGGAGGTCATCCCCACGAGCCATGTGAATATGCAGGATAAAATCCTCGATCCAGACCCCTAGGTCTGTCGTGCCGTCGTATGCCTCTATGTTCATAGGTTTAAAGCCTTGTGGGAATTAATGGTCCAGTACTTCTTCGGTGAAGAACAGGGGGTGAGCAGCCCCTCTGTATCTGGACGCATTATGGCATGTAGTCGGCTGTGGTTGTGTCCGGGGTTGATTCTGAAC
The DNA here is from genome assembly GCF_002162155.2 of Triticum dicoccoides. Taxonomy (NCBI): domain Eukaryota; kingdom Viridiplantae; phylum Streptophyta; class Magnoliopsida; order Poales; family Poaceae; genus Triticum; species Triticum dicoccoides. The sequence continues at coordinate 682,867,248 of NC_041391.1, forward strand.
TGGTATCTGGCTTTTATGAACGTTTGGGAGCCCATAGTCCTGCGCTGGGGCGTGTCTTCTAGATCCATATATGGACCTGGCTGCACCGGTCTTTTTATCCGGATGCTCGCGTGGATCGTGTGTAGGTTCCGTGGCCGCTCTGTTATGGTTGTGAGGTGGTACGTCTGGTTTCTTGGTCGAACTTTCTTTTGGTGGAATGGCCGCGTCGTCGAATTCTTGCAGTAGCTTGCGCTTCGGATAGCTTTTCGAATGGCGGTCATCGCCATATCTTTCTTTAGTGTCTAGCACCCTATTCCATCTACGACTTAGCTTTTCCTGTGCGGCCTTGAACCGTTGCTTCTGCTTTTCTAGACTTCTTGCGGTGGCCATAAGCTTTCTGTGGAGGTTGTCTCGTTCCACTTGTTCGTCCGGGATGATGAATGCATCGTCATCCGGACTGTCTTCCTGTTCTGGGGCGGCATCCTGAGCTCGTCCCTCCAGATCATTGTGATCATTTATTTGCTTCGAACTTGATTTGGCGTGACCTGGCTCGTCCTGCTCCATCGCTGGGTCCATGTGGTCATTATTGCTTTTGGAGTTTGCGGGTATATCAACCCTTCTTTCACTCTTGTCGCTATTTTTGCCATTGCTGGACTTTGAGCAGCGTCTGCGCCGCCTCTTCGACTTTTTCCTGGGTGTTTTATCATCCAGGCTGCCGTCCTTATTGGGTGTATCTACCATGTATATATCGTGTGACAAGGTAGTAGTCCCACGCTCCAGGGATTCTGGAGCCTTTCCTGCATCTCGTCCATACCGTCGATGTCTTCGGAGTCAAGCACGTCGGTTAATTCTTCGACCGTGGCAATGAAGTGGGTGGTGGGTGGGCACCGAATTCCCTCGTTGCCTGCTTCCCACTTGGGTCGGACATAGTTCGGCCCAGAGCCTCCTGACAAAGAGAGAGACTTCAATGAGTTTAGCATGTCGCTAAAGGGCGAGTGCCGAAAGATGTCTGGAGCGATAAACTCCATTACTGGAGCCCAGCCTGGCTCGACTGGCTCGAGAGTGAGCGGACCAGGACCAACGACCGGGGGTTACAGGCCTCCACAGAGGTGAGGCCCGTGTTCGGCTCCACCGCCGATAAGTGTGCGGCCTGCGGGGCGGGGTCTAGCCCTCCGTCCGTAGGCAACGCAACCTGCCACGGATTTAGATCCGGGGCTGCCTCAGGGAGAATGTCCCGGGCACTGTCAGACAGCAGGTCTAGGCCGTGCTTGTCGTGGCTGTCCGGCGCTCCTGGCGCAGGCTCGAATCCGTCGAAGATCAAATCTCCGCGGACATCTACCGTGTAGTTCAAGTTTCCGAACCTGATCTGGTGGCCAGGGGCGAAGCTGTCGATCTGCTCCAACTGGCCAAGCAAATTGGCCCGCAATGCAAAGCTGCCGAACACAAAGATTTGTCGGGGAGAAAAGTCTCGCCCTGGACCGCGTTGTTGGTGATAGAAGACGCCATCAAACCTCAATGCAACGACACAGAGGAACTCTCAATGAAAGCACAAATGTCGGTGTTAAAACCGGCGGATCTCGGGTAGGGGGTCCCGATCTGTGTGTCTTAGGCTGATGGTAACAGGAAGCAAGGGACACAATGTTTACCCAGGGTCAGGCCCTCTCGATGGAGGTAAAACCCTACTTCCTGCTTGATTAATATTGAAGATATGTAGAATACAAGAGTACATCTACCACGAGATCCTAGAGGCTAAACCCTATGAGCTAGCCTATGATGGTATGATTGTAATTGTGATCGGCCTTCTAAGGACCATGCTCTCCGATTTATATAGACACCGGAGAGCTAGGGTTTACATGGAGTCGGTTTACAAGGAAGAAAACATAATATCCAGATCGCCAAGCTTGTCTTCCACGCAAAGGAGAGTCACATCCGGAAACGAGCCGAAGTATTGAGTCTTTGTCGGTGTACTAGAGTAGGGGTACCCTAGTATCCCGAACTCGTGCACGGGCAGTTGCAGCGCCCCGCGGCAAGGCTTGCCGGCTGACCGCCAAGACCCTCCGTGGTTCCCTTGAAGACCATTCAAGAACAAAGTACTCAAACCAAGGCCCCGGCAAGAGGAGCTTGCCGGGAAGGCCAACCCAGGCCCCGGCAAGAGGAGCTTGCCGGGAAGAGACTTTGCCCGGCAAGAGGAGCTTGCCGGGAAGGCCACTCAAGGCATACCAAGGAAGCTTCCCGTGACGCGTCCTGCGTCCCGGCAAGGCCCGGTGAGCGACAAGCTCCCAAACACGACAAGACGACGACCGCGGCAAGGAGCTTGCCGCGGGAAACCCCCACTTCGTGCCCGCGCTCCAGCACACCTGCTAACGTGTCGCTCTAGGACTCTCCCAAGCACACGTGGCAGGAGGCTGTGCAGCTAGGGGTGTGCGGTGGCAAGCAGAGATGAAGAGAAGGCCATCGTGGCAAACGGTGGCGCTCCTAACGGTCAATTTTTGCACTGTTTAAGCAACTCAGACAGGCATTTAATGCCCTTGTCCCCTGCCGTCAGAGTTAGGTAGGGTGCACTGTATCCACAGTAGCGGTAGCTGCATCTACCGCATCCTTTTCCATTTTTACCCTTCTTGTCTACGTTGCCCCCTGTCGGTGACCCCTTGAGAGTATAAAAGGAGGCCCAGGTGCAACGTAGAAGGGGAGCTGGTTCGGCCAGTTCGGCTCATTCAACACCAGAAACACTCTCACGCTCAGTCTGGCAGCGTCCGTCGCTCCTGAGCAAGAATTCAATACACACAAACAAGCAGCAGTAGGGTTTTACGCATCCGTCCGGCCCGAAGCTGGGTAAAAACCGCCCGCGTGTACCACCTCGATCCGCTCTTTGTGCGACCTCCGCCCCCCGCCGAACCGAAAGGGGCCCTGTCCCCATAGGTGTTGGTGGAATCAGTCTCCCCGACATCTCTCGCGCGCCAGGTAGGGGGCGTCGAGATCGTGCGAACCTGATCCGGCGTGCACGCTCGCTAAATCTTCATCGTCTTCACTGACATGCCACCGAAGAAGAAGGCTTCGGGGGCAACAGCCCCGTCTGCGTCGCTTCCACCACCTCCGGAGCAGGCGGACGGTGGAGTGGAAGCCGGCGGAAGAATGGACATCGACGAGGGTGGCCACAGCGCTGCCAAGTCCAAGGACAAGGCCGCGCAGACCTCGGCGTCCATACGCCCACCGCGCCCATCTCAGGAGGCGTGGGACCAGTAGCGTCATAGCGTTCGCAGCACCATACGTCCGCTGGCCCAAGATCAAGCTGGTGGTTCGCGTGGCGTTCAAGACCAGCATGCACGCCAGCATGCTGGCCCCAGTGAGGTGCGGTCACCTGGACGGGACACTGCTCCTTCTAACTTGGTTAGGAGTCCGAGCATGTCCTGCTCCTCACACTGTTCACCTCTGCCGCCCACCACGCCAGCGGAAGCCTTGGCGCGGGCCCAGCTACTCCTGGATTATCCTCCGACGGCGGACAAGACCGACGAATGGAGGGCCACTATCCAGAGCCTCTTCGGCTTCGCCAACGGCGACACTGCGCGGCAACCAAGCACCTCGCTACCGCGGCAGGACAGCCGGACGCAAGCCGATGGCAACAAGACCGGGGGAGGTGCGACTTCCATGCACTCTCCACTACGAAGGCCAAAGTCGCCGACTCGCCGGGTCCACCCCGACAGCGGCTCCACCGCGTCGTCGGACCCACGAGCTCGTCGCGACCAGTGCCAAGTTCTCCATGAACGACAACAAGAAGACGCTCGAACCCGCATCGAGCGCCGAAGAGAAGCGCGACGTCAATCCGACAAGCGCGCTGGGCCCTCTGTTGACATGCATGCGCCAGGGGAACCAGGCGATCTGCCATACGCGGTAGGTTGCCCTGCGTTCACCCGTGAGCTGCGGCAAGTCCAGTGGCCGAGCACAAAGAATTTCAAACCAGATGTACCAGAGAAGTACGACGGCAAGACGCATCCGTCGGAGTTTCTCAGCATCTACACCATCACGGTGCAGGCTGCCGGGGGACGGGACGACAAGATCCTTGCCAACTACTTCCCGCTGGTACTCAAGCCCAATGTCAGATCCTGGCTCATGCACTTGCCGGACAACTCCATATCCTCCTGGGCTGATCTGTGCCATCAGTTTGTCGGCGCCTTTACAGGCGGCCACAATCCACATGGCCAAGAAAGCGATCTTCATCTGCTCGCCCAGAAGGAAGGAGAGCCACTGCGCAAGTACATTCAGAGATTCAGCCGTGTACAGCACAACATCCCAGACGTCCACCCCGCCGCGATCATTAGCGCGTTCCATCAGAACGTGTGAAACCGAAGGATGAGGGAGGAGATGGCGATGTGTAAGATCAGAGACATCAGTGAGCTTTATGCCCTGGCCGACAAGTGTGCACGCGCTGAAGAGGGGAGGAGGCTCCCCGGAGAGGATACCGGAGCAGGAGGATCTGACAGTGAGGATGCCGCCCCGACAAGGAAAGGCCGGCGGCGGAACAACAGAAGGAAAAAGGGCAAGGAAGTGCTAGCTGTCGAGCAGACCGGCAACGGAGGTGGCGCCAAGGAAGCTAAAGCTGGTGGCTCCGACAAGGAGGCCCAGCCTGTGGCGGCCGCCGACAAGCAGGACAGCTCCGGCAAGCAGTATTGTAAGATCCACCGCACCAGGGGTCACGATCTCCAGAATTGCAAGAAGGTTGAGCAGCTCGTTGAGCTACAGAAAGTTGAGTACGAGCGGCGCGACAAGGAGAAGGCCCAGGAAGGTGCTGGTGGATCCGGCAAGAAACGTCTCGGCCGAGGAGGACGCCGCGGCAAGGCCAAGCAGCGGCAAGGAGACAGACCTCCCCGCGGTCGTGATGAGGATGAATATGACGACGACGATGAAGACATGGATGATGACGAGGCCGATGAGCAGGAATTTCAGAAAGCCACAGAGGTCTTGTGCGTTGACGATGGTGCTTCTCTGCATACTTCGCACCGCCAACTCAAGCAGTGGATGCGGGAAGTGAATGCAGCAGAGCCATCCTTAGAATCATGCAAGCCTCTGAAATGGTCCAGCACGCCTATCATCTTCGACATTGAGGATCACCCTGATCGCGTAACTGCGGTCGGGTTCTTGCCGATGTTGGTTTCACCAACTATCCGCAACCTCAAGGTCACGAAGATGCTAGTTGACGGCGGGGCCGGCTTGAATCTGATCTCCTCCGCGGTGCTTCAGAAACTCCAGATCCCTGGCATCGAGCTCGAGGAGACCGGCACATTCCAAGGAATCACCCCGGGAAGAAGCAAGCCGAAGGGAAAGATCACGCTGCCGGTCACATTTGGCAGCAAGATGAATTTCAGAACTGAGAGGGTCACATTTGACGTTGCCGATTTTCCATTGCCCTACAATGGGATCCTTGGCCGTCCAGCGCTCGCCCAGTTTATGGCAGCCTCTCACTATGCATACAACATGCTCAACATGCCAGGCCCGATAAGTGTCATCTCTATCCCCGGAGACAAGAAGGATGCCCTTATCTGTGCCGACAAAATCTACCGGGAAGCAGCAGCCGCAGCTGATCACAACATACTTGCCGCTGAAGCTCCCGGGGGGAAGAAGAAGACAAAGTCCGGCAAGAGCTCTGATGCCCACTCCGGCAAGCGCACCTCTTCGGAGTGCTGCGCTACCGTCGAGGACGCACCATCGAGCTCCACCGGCAAGTGCAAGAAGACGATGGCAGCTCCACCCGAGACCAAGAAGGTGCCCGCCAAGGAGGACGGCACTGGTGGTACCTTCACCATCAGTGCCACGCTTGACCCCAAATAGGAAAGCGTGCTCATTGCTTTCCTGCGGGCGAATGTCGACGTGTTTGCATGGCAACCGTCTGATATCCCCGGTGTTCCCAGGAAAGTAATCGAGCACCACCTTGCCGTCTGTCCTCATGCGCGGCCCGTCAAGCAGAGAGTCGGGAAGCAAGCGGTGGAGCGCCAAGAGTTCATTGCAGAAGAGATCAGGAAATTGAAGCAGCAGGCCTTGTCAGAGGAGTGCTCCATCCCACGTGGTTGGCCAATCCTGTAGTCGTGCGCAAGGCGAACGGGAAATGGAGGCTTTGTATAGACTTCACTGATGTCAATAAAGCTTGTCCCAAAGATCCATTTCCCTTGCCGCGCATTGACCAGATTATTGACTCCACAACTGGATGTGATTTGCTTTCATTTCTTGATGCATACTCAGGATACCATCAGATCTTCATGGCAGAAGAAGATGAGGAAAAAACCGCATTTATCACCCCTTGCGGCACATACTGTTTTACACGGATGCCCTTTGGGTTGAAGAATGCTGGTTCAACATTTGCAAGGGTAGTCCATGTCGCTTTTGAGACACAGATACACAGAAATGTGGAAGCCTACATGGATGATATAGTGGTCAAGAGCAAGGACAAGGCTACCCTGATCCAAGATTTAGATGAAACTTTTGCAAATCTGCGCAAAATCAACCTCAAGCTCAATCCCGAGAAGTGCGTGTTTGGGGTCCCTTCCGGCAAGCTTCTCGGGTTCTTTGTGTCTCAGCGGGGAATTGAAGCCAACCCCGACAAGATCAAGGCCATCGAGCAGATTGAAGCACCGAAGCGCGTCAAGGATGTGCGAAGGCTTGCCGGTTGCGTGGCTGCTCTCAGCAGGTTTATCTCTAAGTCTGCTGAGCGCGCCCTGCCGTTTTTCAAAATATTGAAAAAGGCAAGTCCAATGAAGTGGACTCCGGAAGCGGAGGCCGCGCTGCAGGACTTGAAGAAGTACCTGTCCTCCACTCCAATACTTGTCGCACCTAAGCCACAAGAGAAGTTGCTGCTGTACCTAGCGGCAACCAATCAAGTTGTTAGTGCTGCATTAGTAGCGGAGAGGGAGGCGGACGATGAGCCAGCAACCGCGGCAAGTGAATCCAGCGACAAGCAGGGGGCTTCTCCGACAAGCTCTGGTCCCGACAAAGATGAATATGCGCAGACGTGCAAGGAGGTGCAGAAGAAGATGGTGCAGCGCCCAGTTTACTTTGTCAGCTCCCTTCTCCAGGGGGCTAGGTCGAGGTACTCTGGTGTGCAAAAATTGCTTTTCGGCCTTCTCATGGCCTCGAGAAAGCTGCGCCATTACTTCCAGGCACACGAGATCACAGTTGTCACTCGCTTTCCGCTGAAGAGGATACTGCAGAATCCAGAAGCAACAGGCAGGATTGTCGAGTGGGCATTGGAACTGTCAAGCTTTGGCCTCAAGTTTGAGAGCACTGCAACGATCCAAAGCAGGGCATTGGCAGAGTTCATAGCAGAGTGGACGCCAACTCCAGATGAAGAAATTCCAGAGACGAGCATCCCCGTCAAGGAGACAAGCAAAGAGTGGCTGATGTATTTTGATGGTGCCTTCTCGCTGCAAGGCGCCGGTGCTGGCGTGCTGCTTATCGCACCCACCGGAGAGCACCTCAAGTACGGAGTTCAGATGCACTTTCCCAAGGACCAAGCTACAAACAATACTGCAGAGTATGAGGGTTTGCTTGCCGGCCTCAGAATCGCAGCCGACCTTGGGATCAAGAAACTCATTGTAAGGGGTGACTCGCAGCTTGTCCTCCGCCAAGTAAACAAGAACTACCAGAGTCCATTGATGGAAGCTTATGTTGATGAAGTGAGAAAGCTAGAAGCACACTTTGACGGCCTGCAAATGAAACACGTTCCGCGAGCTCAGAATGACATTGCTGATGGCCTGTCAAAGTGCACTGCACTAAAGTTACCTGTGGAACCAGGGATCTTTGTGCTCAAGCTGACTCAACCATCCGTGACACCATCAACTGGACAGAATAAGAAGAGGAAGTTGATTTCTGGAGACTATTTTCCGGCAGAGCTTCCCGAAGCCGCCGCCAAGAAGGTCCCCAAGATCGACGCCAAGAGTGCTGAGGACCAGTCTGCTCCGGCGAACCTCTTGGTTTGTTCCGTAGAAGCAGACGCTCCCGACAAGTTTTGCTCCGGCAAGCTTGCCGGGGAATATCACGCTCCGGCAGAGCCGCAGGTTCTTGCCGTAGAAGCGGATGTTCCCGCAGCAACAGATACGCCTTTAGTCCTTGTTGTCGAGCCGCAAGCTCCAGCATGGGCGCAGCAGATTGTCCGTTTCCTTCAGACAGGAGAGCTTCCCGAAGAGCAGAAGAAGCTGAAAGAGTAGCCCGGCAGTCAAGTATGTACAAGTTTCTCGACAACACACTGTACAGAATAAGACTCAACGGTGTGAAATTGAAGTGCATTCGCCGAGAAGATGGACAACAGCTGTTGGCAGAGATACATGGAGGCATATGTGGTCACCACATTGGTGCAAGCGCGCTTGTCGGCAAAGCATTCCGACAAGGCTTCTTCTGGCCGACAGCCCTCCAGGATGCAACTGCACAAGTAACCAAGTGTGAAGCGTGCCAGTTCCATTCCAAGCAGATACACCAGCCAGCTCAAGCTCTCCAGACGATCCCTTTATCCTGGCCATTTTCGGTCTGGGGGCTCGACATCCTCGGCCCCTTCCCCCGAGCTGTCGGGGGCTTTGAGTTCTTGTACGTTGCAATCGACAAGTTCACAAAGTGGCCGGAAGTGGAACCAGTGAGGAAGGTGACAGCACAGTCAGCAGTCAAGTTCTTCAGGTCGATTGTTTGCCGTTTCGGGGTTCCTAATAGGATCATCACCGACAACGCCACGCAATTTACGAGCCGCACCTTCATGCAGTTTGTCCAAGATCTTGGCGCCAAGGTCTGATTCACTTCTGTTGCTCACCCGAGAAGCAACGGTCAAGCGGAGAGGGCAAATGCTGAAGTGCTGCGAGGCCTCAAGACCAGAACTTTCGACAGGCTGCACAAGTGCGGAAGAAACTGGATCGAGGAGCTGCCGGTGGTTCTTTGGTCGTTCAGGACGACGCCAAATCGAGCCACTGGCCAGACACCTTTTGCTCTAGTCTATGGAGCATAGGCAGTTCTCCCCACGGAACTCGTTTACGGGTCACCTCGAGTGCTCGCTTATGATGAGCTCGAGCAAGAGCAGCTGCGGCAAGATGACGCGCTGCTCCTTGAGGAAGACCGTCTCCAGGCTGCTGTGCGAGCCGCTCGCTACCAGCAAGCTTTGCGTCGGTACCATAGCCGCAAAGTTAAAGCCAGGAGCTTGGAGGAAGGCGACCTTGTTCTTCGGCGCATTCAGTCCGCCAAGAATTCCAACAAGTTGACTCCGAAGTGGGAAGGCCCTTATCGGGTGAAACGAGTCACTAGGCCCGGCGCCGTCCGCCTTGAGACCGAAGATGGCACTCCGGTGAGCAACTCCTGGAACATCGAACATCTTCGTAAGTTTTACCCGTAAGGCGCGGTTGCCGGAAGCTTTTCCGGCAACCACCTTTTGTACAAGTCTTGCCGCTGTTGCATGTAATCCTTTGTACAAAGCCGGGCGCAGACCCCGTGCACCAGTAAAGCTCATGTGCCCCGCACATCTTGTCAGTTTTTTATGCTATAATCCTTTTTCGCATATGTTATCTGACACTTTGTGCAGCACTAGACCCCGGTAAGCAATAACGAGCCCAAGGCTCCATATCATTACTTTATTTCTCTGTTTCTTTCTCAAAAGAAGGAAGGTTCCCTCGCCCACAAGGTTTACCGGGGGGGAAGGAGAAGATAATGGTGTGGACCAGGCCGTTCAAGAAAGTTACTCCTTGCCGGGAAGCAGACGACAAAAAAGCTAAGTTGCTAAAGCTTGAGCAATCAGTTTTTTAAGTTTTTGAGTTATTTTCCTTGAACGACCGTGCTTTGTATGGAAAACCTGTGCGCGGAGGAACCAACTCGTAGCTAGTTGCACCTTTACTTTGTTTCGAGTCTGCTCAACAACTTAAGTGAGCTGCTAGCGCCCTTACTTTGCTTCGAGTCCGCTCAGCAACTTAAGTGAGCCGCTAGCGCCCTTACTTTGTTTCGAGTCCGCTCAACAACTTAAGTGAGCTGCAACTAGTTGCGACAAGGTTGCTTGTCGGTACCGACCCCGCCAGCAGGCTGCTGAAGTTCCGCACTCGGCGCTCGCGGCAAGGGTACCTGCGCCGGCAAGTTTCCCTAGAAAGCGTAGGGAAGAACCATACAAAGCCAAGAGTCGAGTAAAGGAAGTAACATAGCAATTTTTTGCCTAAGATAGAGTTATATTACAAAAATAACTTGTCGCGCCTCTAATAAAGTGTTCCCATGGCGTGACTGGCAGCGACAAGAGAAGAAGAAAATGGACGGCACCTGGGCCCCGGCAAGCCAGTATCGCTGGGGGCTGCGAGTGCCAAGAATCGTCCACGGCAAACCAGAGTTGCCGGGGGCTGCAATATCAGATAAGTCTTTCGTCCCTCATCATGCATCCTCTTATGGACTGGGGAATGCGAAACCGCGTTTCTTCCCGAAAACTGCCGTGCTCCCTCAACTCTAGGCCCTGGGGCTCGTTCCCGGGGCCAAGTTTGGTCGTAGTCGCGACAGCAAAGGGATGAAACGAGGAGACCGCACCCACCTCGTTCTCGCCTCCGTCAAAGGCGTGAGAAAGGTCGAGCGACGTGGGAAGGCGGCAGGGCTTATTGCCGAGAGATGGAATGTCTGTCCGAGGGACACCAAGGGTTTGCTCCTTGGCGTGGGTTCAACTCACGAGACAAATAACCCGGCAAACATCCCTTTTTCATTAAAAAAACATCCCACTCAGGTACAGTCCATAGAGGATGAAAAACATGAAAGAGAGGATTACAAGTTCTAGATACAGCTAAGGCCCGAAGGCTTACAAATTAAAAATATAAGATGCCTGTAATCCCTTTCCTGTCCCTCTCTTTAGGAGGCAGGTCAAGGAGGCGAAAAGGGCAAAAGGAGTGCCTAGGCAAGCTATGGGTGCCAGAAGACACCAAGAGAACATCCCGGGGGCCGTCCGAAGGCTGAACGGCGATGGCGGCGCCGGAAGCGGGGCTCGAAGACGGGGCGGCAGGACGTCAGCATGCTGTCGAGGGCACCACGCCCTCGTACTCCGACCTGACGGCCTTGTCACCAGCCCTCTTCCCCTTCCGCAGCCTCCCTACGCCAGCCGCCCAAGGAGACGACCCCGGGGAGTTCAAGGAGCCGGCGACACGGATGATGGGGCCGCCGGTGCCGCGCGAAGCGGCGCCCAATGCCTAGTCGGACCCGCTACCCTGCCGCCCGCTACCCTCGACGTCGCTGTCGCTCTCCTCCTCGTCACTCTCGCTCGAGGAGGAGCCTTCACTGTCGGAGGAGCTGTCCACGCAGCACTTCGCCCGAGTGTCGAAGCACCCGAAGACCTTGACGCAGAGGAGATCGCCCTCCATCAACTTAAAATGGAGGGTGAACCCCTCCATCAAGCTGTGGATGCGGGCGAACGTCTTCCACCCTCGATCAAGATACATCACATTAGGGGCTGGGAATGCAACGCGGACTCGCGTGCCGCTGATCCCATAGCCCCTCATGTGCAGTCTCAGTGTCTCGGGCGGGTCCAACTCCATCACGCGTGCAAACGGAGCTGGAAGCCGGAGGCGACGATGAGGCGCCCGGCGCAGCCTGACGAAGAACTCGCAAGGGTCGTCCCCTATATTGACCATTGTGGGGGGAGGAGCCGCCGGCGGAGGTGAAGCTGACGCGCCGCCACATCCGCCTCTTCCCCGAGCGCCTCGACCTCGTCCTCGACCTCGTCCGCGACCTCGCCCCCTCCCTCTTCCCCTTATGGCTGGCTCTGCCACCACGGGCGCGGAAGATGGAGAGATGCGCTGTCTGGCGGCGACCCTCGCCGCCACCGATGAAGGGCCTGGGTTCCCTTTCTCCATGGCGAATGAGAGAAAGGGGAGCAGAAGCTGAAGAAAGGAGGAGATGAGAGAGTGCGGTTTCCTGTGCTCCCCTCCCGCTCTTTATAAAGGAGCAAGGTGGGGGCTCGGCTGCCCCGCTCAGCGAATCAAGGCACGGGAAGAGCAGGGAGTCGGGGCCATCCCGCTGCCTCTGCTCGCGATGGCCCAGTTTCCCACTTCCACCGTCCGCGACCCCAAGCGCATGGGAGCCGCGTGGCGGAGATGCAGAACCAAGGCAACGGGTGAGGCGGCCTCGCTCCGCCCCGTGATCGTGGGGAGTGGACGTCCCGAAAACCGCGCATCGGCCCCGTCCAGTAAATGCACCACGCCACCATGCCTACCTCCGTTTAGGGAGGAGGGCGTGAACCGTCCCCATCATCGTCGCCTGACGCATGCTCGAGGGGCTTAGCCCCACGCACGCCGCCCGCGTCACCCACGACACCGCGTTTGACGCGTGCCATTCTGGGCATGCGCGGTGGAAGCGGAGAGATATGCGGCGTGACCTAGGCCGCGCGTGCCCGTGCACTGTTTTGGGCCTGGCCCAACAGCGCTCGGCACCGTGTATGGCCCAGGCCTGGGGGCTCCTGTCGGTGTACTAGAGTAGGGGTACCCTAGTATCCCGAACTCGTGCACGGGCAGTTGCAGCGCCCCGCGGCAAGGCTTGCCGGGTGACCGCCAAGACCCTCCGTGGTTCCCTTGAAGACCATTCAAGAACAAAGTACTTAAACCAAGGCCCCGGCAAGAGGAGCTTGCCGGGAAGGCCAACCCAGGCCCCTGCAAGAGGAGCTTGCCGGGAAGAGACTTTGCCCGGCAAGAGGAGCTTGCCGGGAAGGCCACTGAAGGCATACCAAGGAAGCTTGCCGTGACGCGTCCTGCGTCCCGGCAAGGCCCGGTGAGCGACAAGCTCCCAAACACGACAAGACGACGACCGCGGCAAGGAGCTTGCCGCGTGAAACCCCCACTTCGTGCCCGCGCTCCAGCACACCTGCTAACGTGTCGCTCTAGGACTCTCCCAAGCACACGTGGCAGGAGGCTGTGCAGCTAGGGGTGTGCGGTGGCAAGCAGAGATGAAGAGAAGGCCATCGTGGCAAACGGTGGCGCTCCTAACGGTCACTTTTTGCACTGTTTAAGCAACTCAGACAGGCATTTAATGCCCTTGTCCCCTGCCATCAGAGTTAGGTAGGGAGCACTGTATCCACAGTAGCGGTAGCTGCACCTACCGCATCCTTTTCCATTTTTACCCTTCTTGTCTACGTTGCCCCCTGTCGGTGACCCCTTGAGAGTATAAAAGGAGGCCCAGGTGCAACGTAGAAGGGGACCTGGTTCGGCCAGTTCGGCTCATTCAACACCAGAAACACTCTCACGCTCAGTCTGGCAGCGTCCGTCGCTGCTGAGCAAGAATTCAATTCACACAAACAAGCAGCAGTAGGGTTTTACGCATCCGTGCGGCCCGAAGCTGGGTAAAAACCGCCCGCGTGTACCGCCTCGATCCGCTCTTTGTGCGACCTCCGCCCCCCGCCGAACCGAAAGGGGCCCTGTCCCCATAGGTGTTGGTGGAATCAGTCTCCCCGACATCTCTGGCGCGCCAGGTAGGGGGCGTCGAGATCGTGCGAACCCGATCCGGCGTGCACGCGAGCTAAATCTTCATCGTCTTCACCGACATGCCACCGAAGAAGAAGGCTTCGGGGGCAACAGCCCCGTCTGCGTCGCTTCCACCACCTCCGGAGCAGGCGGACGGTGGAGTGGAAGCCGGCGGAAGAATGGACATCGACGAGGGTGCCCACAGCGCTGCCAAGTCCAAGGACAAGGCCGCGCAGACCTCGGCGTCCATACGCCCACCGCGCCAATCTCAGGAGGCGCGGGACCAGCAGCGTCATAGCGTTCGCAGCACCATACGTTCGCTGGCCCAAGATCAAGCTGGTGGTTCGCGTGGCGTTCAAGACCAGCATGCACGCCAGCATGCTGGCCCCAGTGAGGTGCGGTCGCCTAGACGGGACACTGCTCCTTCTAACTTGGTTAGGAGTCCGAGCATGTCCCGCTCCTCACACCGTTCACCTCTGCCGCCCACCACGCCAGCGGAAGCCTTGGCGCGGGCCCAGCTACTCCTGGATTATCCTCCGACGGCGGACAAGACCGACGAATGGAGGGCCACTATCCAGAGCCTCATTGGCTTCGCCAACAGTGACACTGCGCGGCAACCAAGCACCTCGCTACCGCGGCAGGACAGCCGAACGCGAGCCGATGGCAACAAGGCCGGGGGAGGTGCGACTTCCATGCACTCTCCACTACGAAGGCCAAAGTCGCCGTCTCGCCGGGTCCACCCCGACAGCGGCTCCACCGCGTCGTCGGACCCACGAGCTCGTCGCGACCAGCGCCAAGTTCTCCACGAACGACAACAAGAAGACGCTCCAACCCGCATCGAGCGCCGAAGAGAAGCGCGACGTCAATCCGACAAGCACGCTAGGCCCTCTTTTGACATGCATGCGCCAGGGGAACCAGGCGATCTGCCGTATGCGGTAGGTTGCCCTGCGTTCACCCGCGAGCTGCGGCAAGTCCAGTGGCCGAGCACAAAGAATTTCAAACCAGACGTACCAGAGAAGTACGACGGCAAGACGCATCCGTCGGAGTTTCTCAGCATCTACACCATCGCGGTGCAGGCTGCCGGGGGACGGGACGACAAGATCCTTGCCAACTACTTCCCGCTGGTACTCAAGCCCAATGTCAGATCCTGGCTCATGCACTTGCCGGACAACTCCATATCCTCCTGGGCTAATCTGTGCCATCAGTTTGTCGGCGCCTTTACAGGCGGCCACAAACCACATGGCCAAGAAAGCGATCTTCATCTGCTCGCCCAGAAGGAAGGAGAGCCACTGCGCAAGTACATTCAGAGATTCAGCCGTGTACAGCACAACATCCCAGACGTCCACCTCGCCGCGATAATTAGCGCGTTCCATCAGAACGTACGAAACCGAAGGATGAGGGAGGAGATGGCGATGTGTAAGATCAGAGACGTCAGTGAGCTTTATGCCCTGGCCGACAAGTGTGCATGCGCTGAAGAGGGGAGGAGGCTCCCCGGAGAGGATACCGGAGCAGGAGGATCTGACAGTGAGGATGCCGCCCCGACAAGGAAAGGCCGGCGACGGAACAACAAAAGGAAAAAGGGCAAGGAAGTGCTAGCTGTCGAGCAGACCGGCAACGGAGGTGGCGCCAAGGAAGCTAAAGCTGGTGGCTCCGACAAGGAGGCCCAGCCTGTGGCGGCCGCCGACAAGCAGGACAGCTCCGGCAAGCAGTATTGTAAGATCCACCGCACCAGGGGTCACGATCTCCAGAATTGCAAGAAGGTTGAGCAGCTCGTTGAGCTACAGAAAGCTGAGTACGAGCGGCGCGACAAGGAGAAGGCCCAGGAAGGTGTTGGTGGATCCGGCAAGAAACGTCTCGGCCGAGGAGGACGCTGCGGCAAGGCCAAGCAGCGGCAAGGAGACAGACCTCCCCGCGGCCGTGACGAGGATGAAGATGACGATGACGATGAAGACATGGATGATGACGAGGCCGATGAGCAGGAATTTCAGAAAGCCACAGAGGTCCTGTGCGTTGACGATGGTGCTTCTCTGCATACTTCGCACCGCCAACTCAAGCAGTGGATGCGGGAAGTGAATGCAGCAGAGCCATCCTTAGAATCACACAAGCCTCTGAAATGGTCCAGCACGCCTATCATCTTCGACATTGAGGATCACCCTGATCGCGTAACTGCGGTCGGGTGCTTGCCGATGTTGGTTTCACCAACTATCCGCAACCTCAAGGTCACGAAGATGCTAGTTGACGGCGGGGCCGGCTTGAATCTGATCTCCTCCGCGGTCCTTCAGAAACTCCAGATCCCTGGCAGCGAGCTCGAGGAGACCGGCACATTCCAAGGAGTCAGCCCGGGAAGAAGCAGGGAAAGATCACGCTGCTGGTCACATTTGACAGCGAGATGAATTTCAGAACTGAGAGGGTCACATTTGACGTTGCCGATTTTCCATTGCCCTACAATGGGATCCTTGGTCGTCCAGCGCTCGCCAAGTTTATGGCAGCCTCTCACTATGCATACAACATGCTCAAGATGCCAGGCCCGATAAGTGTCATCTCTATCCCCGGCGACAAGAATGATGCCCTTATTTGTGCCGACAAAATCTACCGGGAAGCAGCAGCCGCAGCTGATCACAACATACTTGCCGCTGAAGCTCCCGGGGGGAAGAAGAAGACAAAGTCCGGCAAGAGCTCTGATGCCCACTCCGGCAAGCGCACCTCTTCGGAGTGCTGCGCTACCGTCGAGGACGCACCATCGAGCTCCACCGGCAAGTGCAAGAAGACGATGGCAGCTCCACCCGAGACCAAGAAGGTGCCCGCCAAGGAGGACGGCACTGGTGGTACCTTCACCATCAGTGCCACGCTTGACCCCAAATAGGAAAGCGTGCTTGTTGCTTTCCTGCGGGCGAATGTCGACGTGTTTGCATGGCAACCGTCTGATATCCCCGGTGTTCCCAGGAAAGTAATCGAGCACCACCTTGCCGTCTGTCCTCATGCGCGGCCCGTCAAGCAGAGAGTCAGGAAGCAAGCGGTGGAGCGCCAAGAGTTCATTGCAGAAGAGATCAGGAAATTGGAACCAGCAGGCCTTGTCAGAGGAGTGCTCCATCCCACGTGGTTGGCCAATCCTGTAGTCATGCGCAAGGCGAACGGGAAATGGAGGCTTTGTATAGACTTCACTGATGTCAATAAAGCTTGTCCCAAAGATCCATTTCCCTTGCCGCGCATTGACCAGATTATTGACTCCACAGCTGGATGTGATTTGCTTTCATTTCTTGATGCATACTCAAGATACCATCAGATCTTCATGGCAGAAGAAGATGAGGAAAAAACCGCATTTATCACCCCTTGAGGCACATACTGTTTTATACGGATGCCCTTTGGGTTGAAGAATGCTGGTTCAACATTTGCGAGGGTAGTCCATGTCACTTTTGAGACACAGATACACAGAAATGTGGAAGCCTACATGGATGATATAGTGGTCAAGAGCAAGGACAAGGCTACCCTGATCCAAGATTTAGATGAAACTTTTGCAAATCTGCGCAAAATCAACCTCAAGCTCAATCCCGAGAAGTGCGTGTTTGGGGTCCCTTCTGGCAAGCTTCTCGGGTTCTTTGTGTCTCAGCGGGGAATTTAAGCCAACCCCGACAAGATCAAGGCCATCGAGCAGATTGAAGCACCGAAGCGCGTCAAGGATGTGCGAAGGCTTGCCGGTTGCGTGGCTGCTCTCAGGAGGTCTATCTCTAAGTCTGCTGAGCGCGCCCTGCCGTTTTTCAAAATATTGAAAAAGGCAGGTCCAATGAAGTGGACTCCGGAAGCGGAGGCCGCGCTGCAGGACTTGAAGAAGTACCTGTCCTCCACTCCAATACTTGTCGCACCTAAGCCACAAGAGAAGTTGCTGCTGTACCTAGCGGCAACCAATCAAGTTGTTAGTGCTGCATTAGTAGCGGAGAGGGAGGCAGACGATGAGCCAGCAACCGCGGCAAGTGAATCCAGCGACAAGCAGGGGGCTTCTCCGACAAGCTCTGGTCCCGACAAAGATGAATATGCGCAGACGTGCAAGGAGGTGCAGAAGAAGATGGTGCAGCGCCCAGTTTACTTTGTCAGCTCCCTTCTCCAGGGGGCTAGGTCGAGGTACTCTGGTGTGCAAAAATTGCTTTTCGGCCTTCTCATGGCCTCGAGAAAGCTGCGCCATTACTTCCAGGCACACGAGATCACAGTTGTCACTCGCTTTCCGCAGAAGAGGATACTGCAGAATCCAGAAGCAACAGGCAGGATTGTCGAGTGGGCATTGGAACTGTCAAGCTTTGGCCTCAAGTTTGAGAGCACTGCAACGATCCAAAGCAGGGCATTGGCAGAGTTCATAGCAGAGTGGACGCCAACTCCAGATGAAGAAATTCCAGAGACGAGCATCCCCGTCAAGGAGACAAGCAAAGAGTGGCTGATGTATTTTGATGGTGCCTTCTCGCTGCAAGGCGCCGGTGCTGGCGTGCTGCTTATCGCACCCACCGGAGAGCACCTCAAGTACGGAGTCCAGATGCACTTTCCCAAGGACCAAGCAACGAACAATACTGCAGAGTATGAGGGTTTGCTTGCCGGCCTCAGAATCGCAGCCGACCTTGGGATCAAGAAACTCATTGTAAGGGGTGACTCGCAGCTTGTCCTCCGCCAAGTAAACAAGAACTACCAGAGTCCATTGATGGAAGCTTATGTTGATGAAGTGAGAAAGCTAGAAGCACACTTTGACGGCCTGCAAATGGAACACGTTCCGCGAGCTCAGAATGACATTGCTGATGGCCTGTCAAAGTGCACTGCACTAAAGTTACCTGTGGGACCAGGGATCTTTGTGCTTAAGCTAACTCAACCATCCGTGACCCCATCAACTGGACAGAATAAGAAGAGGAAGTTGATTTCTGGAGACTATTTTCCGGCAGAGCTTCCCGAAGCCGCCGCCAAGAAGGTCCCCAAGATCGACGCCAAGAGTGCTGAGGAGCAGTCTGCTCCGGCGAACCTCTTGGTTTGTTCCGTTGAAGCAGACGCTCCCGACAAGTTTTGCTCCGGCAAGCTTGCCAGGGAATATCACGCTCCGGCAGAGCCGCAGGTTCTTGCCGTAGAAGCGGATGTTCCCGCAGCAACAGATACGCCTTTAGTCCTTGTTGTCGAGCCGCAAGCTCCAGCATGGGCGCAGCAGATTGTCCATTTCCTTCAGACAGGAGAGCTTCCCGAAGAGCAAGAAGAAGCTGAAAGAGTAGCCCGGCAGTCAAGTATGTACAAGTTTCTCGACAACACACTGTACAGAATAAGACTCAACGGTGTGAAATTGAAGTGCATTCGCCGGGAAGATGGACAATAGCTGTTGGCAGAGATACATGGAGGCATATGTGGTCACCACATTGGCGAAAGAGCGCTTGTCGGCAAAGCATTCCGACAAGGCTTCTTCTGGCCGACAGCCCTCCAGGATGCAACTGCACAAGTAACCAAGTGTGAAGCGTGCCAGTTCCATTCCAAGCAGATACACCAGCCAGCTCAAGCTCTTCAGACGATCCCTTTATCCTGGCCATTTTCGGTCTGGGGGCTCGACATCGTCGGCCCCTTCCCCCGAGCTGTCGGGGGCTTTGAGTTCTTGTACGTTGCAATCGACAAGTTCACAAAGTGGCCGGAAGTGGAACCAGTGAGGAAGGTGACAGCACAGTCACAGTCAAGTTCTTCAGGTCGATTGTTTGCCGTTTCGGGGTTCCTAACAGGATCATCACCGACAACGGCACGCAATTTACGAGCCGCACCTTCATGCAGTATGTCCAAGATCTTGGCCCCAAGGTCTGCTTCACTTCTGTTGCTCACCCGAGAAGCAACGGTCAAGCGGAGAGGGCAAATGCTGAAGTGCTACGAGGCCTCAAGACCAGAACTTTCGAGAGGCTGCACAAGTGCGGAAGAAACTGGATCGAGGAGCTGCCGGTGGTTCTTTGGTCGATCAGGACGACGCCAAATCGAGCAACTGGCCAGACACCCTTTGCTCTAGTCTATGGAGCATAGGCAGTTCTCCCCACGGAACTCATTTACGGGTCACCTCGAGTGCTCGCTTATGATGAGCTCGAGCAAGAGCAGCGGCGGCAAGATGACGCGCTGCTCCTTGAGGAAGACCGTCTCCAGGCTGCTGTGCGACCGCTCGCTACCAGCAAGCTTTGCGTCGCTACCATAGCCGCAAAGTTAAAGCCAGGAGCTTCGAGGAAGGCGACCTTGTTCTTCAGCGCATTCAGTCCGCCAAGAATTCCAACAAGTTGACGCCGAAGTGGGAAGGCCCTTATCGGGTGAAACGAGTCACTAGGCCCGGCGCCGTCCGCCTTGAGACCGAAGATGGCACTCCGGTGAGCAACTCCTAGAACATCGAACATCTTCGTAAGTTTTACCCGTAAGGCGCGGTTGCCGGAAGCTTTTCCGGCAACCACCTTTTGTACAAGTCTTGCCGCTGTTGCATGTAATCCTTTGTACAAAGCCGGGCGCAGACCCCGTGCACCAGTAAAGCTCATGTGCCCCGCACATCTTGTCAGTTTTTTATGCTATAATCCTTTTTCTCATATGTTATCTAACACTTTGTGTAGCACTAGACCCCGGTAAGCAATAACGAGCCCAAGGCTCCATATCATTACTTTATTTCTCTGTTTCTTTCTCAAAAGAAGGAAGGTTCCCTCGCCCACAAGGTTTACCGGGGGGGAAGGAGAAGATAATGGTGTGGACCAGGCCGTTCAAGAAAGTTTCTCCTTGCCGGGAAGCAGACGACAAAAAAGCTAAGTTGCTAAAGCTTGAGCAATCAGTTTTTTAAGTTTTTGAGTTATTTTCCTTGAACGACCGTGCTTTGTATGGAAAACCTGTGCGCGGAGGAACCAACTCATAGCTAGTTGCGCCTTTACTTTGTTTCGAGTCCGCTCAACAACTTAAGTGAGCTGCTAGCGCCCTTACTTTGCTTCGAGTCCGCTCAGCAACTTAAGTGAGCCGCTAGCGCCCTTACTTTGTTTCGAGTCCGCTCAACAACTTAAGTGAGCTGCAACTAGTTGCGACAAGGTTGCTTGTCGGTAGCGACCCCGCCAGCAGGCTGCTGAAGTTCCGCACTCGGCGCTCGTGGCAAGGGTACCTGCGCCGGCAAGTTTCCCTAGAAAGCGTAGGGCAGAACCATACAAAGCCAAGAGTCGAGTAAAGGAAGTAACACAGCAATTTTTTGCCTAAGATAGAGTTATATTACAAAAATAACTTTTCGCGCCTCTAATAAAGTGCTCCCATGGCGTGACTGGCAGCAACAAGAGAAGAAGAAAACGGACGGCACCTGGGCCCCGGCAAGCTAGTATCGCTGGGGGCTGCGAGTGCCAAGAATCGTCCACGGCAAACCAGAGTTGCCGGGGGCTGCAATATCAGATAAGTCTTTCATCCTTCATCATGCATCCTCTTATGGACTGGGGAATGCAAAACCGCGTTTCTTCCCGAAATCTGCCGTGCTCCCTCAACTCTAGGCCCTGGGGCTCGTTCCCGGGGCCAAGTTTGGTCGTAGTCGCGACAGCAAAGGGATGAAACGAGGAGACCGCACCCACCTCGTTCCCGCCTCCGTCAAAGGCGTGAGAAAGGTCGAGCGACGTGGGAAGGCGGCAGGGCTTGTTGCCGAGAGATGGAATGTCTGTCCGAGGGACACCAAGGGTTTGCTCCTTGGCGTGGGTTCAACTCACGAGAAAAATAACCCGGCAAACATCCCTTTTTCATTAAAAAACATCCCACTCAGGTACAGTCCATAGAGGATGAAAAACGTGAAAGAGAGGATTACAAGTTCTAGATACAGCTAAGGCCCGAAGGCTTACAAATTAAAAAGATAAGATGCCCGTAATCCCTTTCCTGTCCCTCTCTTTAGGAGGCAGGTCAAGGAGGCGAAAAGGGCAAAAGGAGTGCCTAGGCGAGCTACGGGTGCCAGAAGACACCAAGAGAACATCCCGGGGGCCGTCCGAAGGCTGGACGGCTATGGCGGCGCCGGAAGCGGGGCTCGAAGACGGGGCGGCAGGACGTCAGCACGCTGTCGAGGGCACCACGCCCTCGTACTCCGACCTGACGGCCTTGTCGCCAGCCCTCTTCCCCTTCCGCAGCCTCCCTACGCCAGCCGCCCAAGGAGACGACCCCGGGGAGTTCAAGGAGCGGGCGACACGGATGATGGGGCCGCCGGTGCCGCGCGAAGCGGCGCCCAACGCCTAGTCGGACCCGCTACCCCGCCGCCCGCTACCCTCGACGTCGCTGTCGCTCTCCTCCTCGTCACTCTCGCTCGAGGAGGAGCCTTCGCTGTCGGAGGAGCTGTCCACGCAGCACTTCGCCCGAGTGCCGAAGCACCCGAAGACCTTGACAGAGAGGAGATCGCCCTCCATCAACTTAAAATGGAGGGTGAACCCCTCCATCAAGCTGTGGATGCGGGCGAACGTCTTCCACCCTCGATCAAGATACATCACATTAGGGGCTGGGAATGCAACGCGGACTCGCGTGCCGCTGATCCCACAGCCCCGCATGTGCAGTCTCAGTGTCTCGGGCGGGTCCAACTCCATCACGCGCGCAAACGGAGCTGGAAGCCGGAGGCGACGACGAGGCGCCCGGCGCAGCATGACGAAGAACTCGCAAGGGTCGTCCCCTATATGGACCGCCGTGGGGGGAGGAGCCGCCGGCGTAGGTGGACGCGCCGCCCCGTCCGCCTCTTCCCCGAGCGCCTCGACCTCGTCCTCGACCTCGTCCGCGACCTCGCCCCCTCCCTCTTCCCCTTATGGCTGGCTCTGCCACCACGGGCGCGGAAGATGGAGAGATGCGCTGTCTGGCAGCGACCCTCGCCGCCACCGATGAAGGGCCTGGGTTCCCTTTCTCCATGGCGAATGAGAGAAAGGGGAGCAGAAGCTGAAGAAAGGAGGAGATGAGAGAGTTCGGTTTCCTGTGCTCCCCTCCCGCTCTTTATAAAGGAGCGAGGTGGGGGCTCGGCTGCCCCGCTCAGCGAATCAAGGCACGGGAAGAGCAGGGAGTCGGGGCCATCCCGCTGCCTCTGCTCGCGACGGCCCAGTTTCCAACTTCCACCGTCCGAGACCCCAAGCGCATGGGAGCCGCGTGGCGGAGATGCAGAACCAAGGCGACGGGTGAGGCGGCCTCGCTCCGCCCCGTGATCGTGGGGAGTGGACGTCCCGAAAACCGCGCACCGGCCCCGTCCAGTAAATGCACCACGCCCCCATGCCTACCTCCGTTTAGGGAGGAGGGCGTCAACCGTCCCCATCATCGTGGCCTGACGCATGCTCGAGGGGCTTAGCCCCGCGCACGCCGCCCGCGTCACCCACGACACCGCGTTTGACGCGTGCCGTTCTGGGCGTGCGCGGTGGAAGCGGAGAGATATGCGGCGTGACATAGGCCGCGCGTGCCCGTGCACTGTTTTGGGCCTGGCCCAACAGCGCTCGGCACCGTGTATGGCCCAGGCCCGGGGGCTCCTGTCGGTGTACTAGAGTAGGGGTACCCTAGTATCCCGAACTCGTGCACGGGCAGTTGCAGCGCCCCGCGGCAAGGCTTGCCGGGTGACCGCCAAGACCCTCCGTGGTTCCCTTGAAGACCATTCAAGAACAAAGTACTCAAACCAAGGCCCCGGCAAGAGGAGCTTGCCGGGAAGGCCAACCCAGGCCCCGGCAAGAGGAGCTTGCCGGGAAGAGACAAGACCCCGGCAAGAGGAGCTTGCTGGGATGGCCACTCAAGGCATACCAAGGAAGCTTGCCATGATGCGTCCTGCGTCCCGGCAAGGCCCGGTGAGCGACAAGCTCCCAACCACGACAAGACGACGACCGCGGCAAGGAGCTTGCTGCGGGAAACCCCCACTTCGTGCCCACGCTCCAGCACACCTGCTAATGTGTCGCTCTAGGACTCTCCCAAGCACACGTGGCAGGAGGCTGTGCAACTAGGGGTGTGCGGTGGCAAGCAGAGATGAAGAGAAGGCCATCGTGGCAAACGGTGGCGCTCCTAACGGTCACTTTTTGCACTGTTTAAGCAACTCAGACAGGCATTTAATGCCCTTGTCCCCTGCCGTCAGACTTAGGTAGGGTGCACTGTATCCACAGTAGCGGTAGCTTCACCTACCGCATCCTTTTCCATTTTTACCCTTCTTGTCTACGTTGCCCCCTGTCGGTGACCCCTTGAGAGTATAAAAGGAGGCCCAGGCGCAACTTAGAAGGGGAGCTGGTTCGGCCAGTTTGGCTCATTCAACACCAGAAACACTCTCACGCTCAGTCTGGCAGCGTCCGTCGCTCCTGAGCAAGAATTCAATACACACAAACAAGCAGCAGTAGGGTTTTACGCATCCGTGCGGCCCGAAGCTGGGTAAAAACCGCCCGCGTGTACCGCCTCGATCCGCTCTTTGTGCGACCTCCGCCCCCCGCCGAACCGAAAGGGGCCCTGTCCCCATAGGTGTTGGTGGAATCAGCCTCCCCGACAGTCTTGTATCTTGACGCTTCTATAGTCCGGACGATGGATACAGTCCGACTGTCCCGATACCCCCTTATCCAGGACTCCCTCACCATCTCCTCTCAAAACCCTAGTTCATCTCTTGTATCCAATCTTGTATCAAAACCACAAATTGGTACCTGTGGGTTGCTAGTAGTGTTGATTACTCCTTGTAGTTGATGCTAATTGGTTTACTTGGTGGAAGATCATACATTCAGATCCTTTATGCATATTATTACTCCTCTGATTATGAACATGAATATGCTTTGTGAGTAGTTACGTTTGTTCCTGAGGACATGGGTGAAGTCTTGCTATTAGTAGTCATGTGAATTTGGTATTCGTTCGATATTTTGATGAGATGTATGTTGTCTTTTCCTCTAGTGGTGTTATGTGAACATTGACTACATGAAACTTCACCATTATTTGGGCCTAGAGGAAGGCATGGGGAAGTAATAAGTAGATGATGGGTTGCTAGAGTGACAGAAGCTTAAACCCTTGTTTATGCGTTGCTTCGTTAGGGGCTGTTATGGATCCATATGTCTAATGTTGTGGTTAGGTTTACTTTAATACTTCTTTTGTAGTTGCGGATGCTTGCAATAGGGGTTAATCATAAGTGGGATGCTTTTACAAGTTAGGGAAGTACCCAAGTTCTGGTCCACCCACACATCAAATTATCAAAGTACCGAACGTGAATCATATGAACGTGATGAAAACTAGCTTGACGATAATTCCCAATGTGTCCTCGGGAGCTCCTTCATTATTATTAGAAATTGTCCAGGCTTATCCTTTGCTACATAAAGGATTGGGCCACCTTTCTGCACTTTATTTACTTTATTTACTTGTTGCTCGTTACTATTTATCTTATCACAAAACTATCTATTACCTACAATTTCAGTGCTTGCAGAGAAAACCTTACTGAAAACCGCTTATCATTTCCGTCTGCTCCTCGTTGGGTTCGACACTCTTACTTATCGAAAGGACTACGATAGATTCCCTAAACTTGTGGGTCATCAAGACTCTTTTCTGGCGCCGTTGCCGGGGAGTGTAGCGCTTTTGGTGAGTGGAACTTGGTAAGGAAACATTTATATAGTGTGCTGAAATTTTCTGTTACTTGTCACTATGGAAACTAATCCTTTGAGGGGCTTGTTTGGGGTATCTTCACCCCAACCAGAAGAGAAAAGAGTTGCTTCTCAACCTACTGAACTTTATGAAAATATTCACTTTGAGATTCCTTCGGGTATGATAGAGAAACTGCTAGCTAATCCATTTGCAGGAGATGGAACATTGCATCCTGATTTACACCTTATCTTTGTGGATGAAGTTTGTGGATTATTTAAGCTTGCAGGTATTCCCGGTGATGTTGTCAAAAGGAAGGTCTTACATTTATATTTGAAGGGAGATGCATTGACATGGTATAGGCTGTGTGATAATACGAGATCTTGGAATTATAAGCGATTGAAGTTGGAATTTCGCCAGAAGTTCTATCCTATGCATCTTCTTCATCGTGATCATAATTACATATATAATTTATGGCCTCGTGAAGGAGAAAGCATAGCTCAAGCTTGGGGGAGGCTTAAGTCAATGTTACATTCATGCCCCAATCATGAGCTCTCTCGGGAAATGATTATTCAGAATTTTTATGCTCGGCTTTCTCTTGATAATCGCAACCTGCTCGATACTTCCTGTGTTGGTTCTTATATGCTGAAGACTATTGATTTAAAATGGGACTTATCGGAAAGAGTTAAATGCAACTCTGAAGATTGGGGTTCCGACGATGGTAAGGAGTCAGGTATGACACCTAAGTTCGACTATGTTAAATCTTTTATGGATACTGTGCTTTTCGTGGATTTAGCGCTAAGTATGGACTTGACTCTGAGATAGTAGCTACTTTTTTGTGAATCTTTTGCTACTCACGTTGATCTCCCTAAATAGAAGTGGTTTAAATATAATCCTCATGTTGAAGTGAAAGTACTTGCGCCTATTACAGTCGAAGAAAAGACTATTACCTATAGTGATCCTATTGTTCCTACTGCTTATGTTGAAAAACCTCCTTTTCCTGTTAGGATAAAGGATCATGCTAAAGCTTCGACTGTTGTTCGTAAGAGTAATATTAGGACTTATACACCTCCTGAGCAAATTAATGTTGAACCTAGTATTGCTATGGTTAAAGATCTCTTGGATAAGGACTTAGATGGGCATGTTATTTCTTTCTTGGGCGAGACTGCTAATATTGCTAGACCTGATACTAAGACACGTAGACTTGTTGTAGGCATGCCTGTTATTTCTGTTAAAATAGGAGATCATTGTTATCATGGCTTATGTGATATGGGTGCTAGTGCTAGTGCGATACCTTATGATCTTTATAAAGAAATTATGCACGACATTGCACCTGTTGAATTAGAAGACATTGATGTTACTATTAAGCTTGCTAATAGGGACACCATTGAACCTATTGGGATTGTTAGAGATGTTCAAGTTTTGTGTGGGAAGGTTAAATACCCTACTGATTTCCTTGTTCTTGGTTCCCCACAAGATGATTTTTGTCCCATTATTTTTGGTAGACCCTTCTTGAGTACTGCTAGTGCTAAGATTAATTGTGAAAAGAATATTGTCACTGTTGGCATAGATGGTATGTCTCATGAGTTTAGTTTCACTAAGTTTAGTAGACAACCTCATGAAAGGGAACCACCTAGCAAGGATGAGATTATTGTTCTTGCTTCCATTGTTGTTCCTCCAACTGATCCGTTAGAACAATATTTGCTAGACCATGAAAACGATATGTTTATGAAGGAAAGGGAAGAAATAGATGAAGTGTTCCTTAAACAGGAACCTATGCTGAAACATAACCTTCCCATTGAAATTCTTGGGGATCCCCCTCCACCCAAGGGTGATCCCGTGTTTGAACTCAAACCATTACCTAATAATCTTAAGTATGCTTATCTTGATGAAAAAGAAATATATCCTATTATTATTAGTGCTAACCTTTCAGAGAAAGAAGAAGAAAGATTATTGAAAACTCTGAAGAAGCACCGAGCAGCTATTGGATATACTCTGGATGATCTTAAGGGCATTAGTCCCACATTATGTCAACACAAGATTTCAGTGGAGAAAGATGCCAAACCAGTTAGAGATCCTCAAATACGATTAAATCCCAAGATGAAGGAAGTGGTAAGAAAGGAGATACTAAAGCTCCTTGAGGCAGGTATTATTAATCCCGTTGCTGATAGTGAATGGGTAAGCCCTGTCCATTGTGTCCCTAAAAAGGGAGGTATTACCATCGTTCCTAATGATAAAGATGAATTGATCCCGCAAAGAATTATTACAGGTTATAGGATGGTAATTGATTTCCATAAGTTAAATAAAGCTACCAAGAAAGATCATTACCCTTTACCTTTTATTGATCAAATGCTAGAAAGGCTATCCAAATACACACATTTTTGCTTTCTAGATGGTTATTCTGGTTTCTCTCAGATACCTGTGTCAGCGAAGGATCAATCTAAAACTACTTTTACTTGCCCTTTTGGTACTTTTGCTTATAGACATATGCCTTTTGGTTTATGTAATGCACCTGCTACCTTTCAAAGATGCATGATGGCTATATTCTCCGATTTTTGTGAAAAGATTTGTGAGGTATTCATGGATGACTTCTCCGTCTATGGATCCTATTTTGATGATTGTTTGAGCAACCTTGATTGAGTTTTGCAGAGATGCGAAGACACTAGTCTCGTCCTGAATTGGGAAAAGTGTCACTTTATGGTTAATGAAGGCATTGTCCTGGGGCATAAGATCTCCGAGAGAGGTATTGAAGTTGATAAAGCCAAAGTTGATGCTATTGAAAAGACGCCATGTCCCAAGGACATAAAAGGTATAAGAAGTTTCCTTGGTCATGCCGGTTTTTATAGGAGGTTCATTAAGGACTTTTCTAAAATCTCTAGGCGTCTGACTAATTTATTGCAAAAAGATATTCCTTTTGTCTTTGATGATGATTGTGTAGAAGTGTTTGAAGTGCTTATGAAAGCTTTGATCACTGCACCTATTGTTCATCCACCTGATTGGAATTTAACTTTTGAAATTATGTGCGATGCTTGTGATTATGTTGTAGGTGCTGTTTTACGGCAAAGAGTTGATAAGAAATTGAATGTTATCCAGTATGCTAGTAAGACTCTTGAACTGCCCAGAGAAATTATGCTACTACTGAAAAAGAGTTCTTAGCAGTTGTGTTTGCATGTGATAAGTTCAGACCTTCTATTGTTGATTCCAAAGTTACTATTCACACTGATCATGTTGCTATTAAATATCTTATGGAAAATAAAGATGCTAAGCCTAGGCTCATTAGATGGGTTCTCTTGCTCCAAGAATTTGACTTGCATATTATTGATAGAAAGGGAGTTGAGAACCCCGTTGTAGATAACTTGTCTAGGTTAGAGAATGTTCTTGATAACCCACTGCCTATTAATGATAGCTTTCCTGATGAACAATTAGCGGTCATCAATGCTTCTCGTACTGCTCCTTGGTATGCTGATTATGCTAATTACATTGTTGCTAAATATTTACCGCCTAGTTTCACATACCAGCAAAAGAAAAAGTTATTTTATGATTTAAGACATTACTTCTGGGATGATCCACACCTTTATAAAGAAGGAGTAGATGGTGTTATTAGACGTTGTGTGCCTGAGCATGAACAGGAACAGATTCTATGTAAGTGTCACTCTGAATCTTATGGAGGACACCACACTGGAGATAGAACTGCAAACAAGGTACTACAATCTGGTTTTTATTGGCCTACTCTCTTCAAAGATGCTCGTAAGTTTGTCTTATCTTGGGATGAATGTCAAAGAATAGGTAACATTAGTAGACGTCAAGAAATGCCTATGAATTATTCTCTTGTTATTGAACCGTTTGATGTTTGGGGCTTTGATTATGTGGGACCTTTTCCTGCCTCTAATGGTTATACACATATTTTAGTTGTTGTTGATTACGTTACTAAGTGGGTAGAAGCTATTCCAACTAGTAGTGATGATCATAACACTTCTATTAAAATGCTTAAAGAAGTTATTTGTCCCAGG
Source organism: Triticum dicoccoides (assembly GCF_002162155.2). NCBI lineage: Eukaryota > Viridiplantae > Streptophyta > Magnoliopsida > Poales > Poaceae > Triticum > Triticum dicoccoides. The sequence continues at coordinate 682,896,184 of NC_041391.1, forward strand.
TTTGGAGTCCCTAGATATCTTATGACTGATGGTGGTTCACATTTCATTCATGGTGCTTTCCGTAATATGCTTGCTAAGTATGATGTCAATCATAGAATAGCATCTCCGTATCATCCGTAGTCTAGTGGTCAAGTAGAGTTGAGCAACAGAGAGCTCAAATTAATTTTGCAAAAGACTGTGAATAGATCTAGAAAGAATTGGTCCAAAAAACTTGATGATGCATTATGGGCCTATAGAACTTCATACAAAAATCCTATGGGTATGTCTCCTTATAAGATGGTTTATGGAAAAGCGTGTCACTTACCCCTTGAACTTGAACATAAAGCATATTGGGATATTAAAGAGCTCAATTATGACTTCAAGCTTGCCGGTGAGAAGAGGTTATTTGATATTAGCTCACTTGATGAATGGAGAACCCAAACCTATGAGAATGCCAAGCTATTCAAAGAAAAAGTCAAACGCTGGCATGATAAGAGGATACAAAAGCGTGAGTTTAATGTAGGAGATTATGTGTTATTATTCAACTCTCATTTAAGATTTTTTACAGGAAAACTTCTATCAAAATGGGAAGGTCCCTACGTTATCGAGGAGGTTTATCATTCTGGTGCCATAAAAATCAACAACTTCGAAGGCTCAAATCCGAGGGTGGTAAACGGTCAAAGAATTAAACACTATATTTCAGGTAATCCTATCAATGTTGAAACTAATATTATTGAAACCGTAACCCCTGAGGAATACATAAGGGACACTTTCTAGAACGTTCCAGACTCTGAAAAGGCATAGGTATGTGGAACGGTAAGTAAACGGACTCCAAAACAACTCCAATGGCAATTTTTATCAGTTTTCGATTATTTAAGAATTTTAGGAAGAAAGAAGTAGTCCGAAAGGGACACGAGGCTCCCACGAGAGTGGAGGGCCCCCCGCCC
>NC_041391.1:682897337-682903805 GCF_002162155.2 Triticum dicoccoides
CTGTCTCGTGGGCACCTCGTGTGCCTCCCGGACTCCGTTTTCTTGCATGTTATGTATTTTGGTCGGTAAAAATTCATTATATATACTCCCGAAGGTTTTGACCACCGTATCACGCAAATATCCTCTGTTTTTATTTCTGTTCCTGATGCAGATTTGGAACAAGATGTCGTCCCAAGATTCGGAGGGGGAGAGCTACATGGCTGATTACATCGCAAACCCAAAAATATATGGGAATGTGGAACATTATGGCTGGACCACGGAGGAAGAAGAAGACTATGATCCAAAGGGGAAGGAGGAGACAAGCTCCAATGAAGAGGACGATCCACTACCTCAACCTGGTGATATGCATGTGGAGTTCAAGAAGTCAAGCCTCCCTAAGGTCCAATCTATCCCACCACGTTTTTTGCAGGACAGCAAGGCAGCACTATGCAAAAAGATAATGAAACTTGAGCTCGAGAATGAGGATTTGAGGGAGGAAAATTTTAGCCTAAGACGCAAGCTAGAGAAGAAAAATGCAACAACTCCACCGTCATCATCACCACCTCCATCACCCCCGAGGAAATAATCACATGGGTATGGGCACTCCCCTTGGCAACTGCCAAGCTTGGGGGAGGTGCCGCGGTATCGTATCATCATCACACTCCTATCTTTACCGCTTTATTTAGTTCGATCCTTTTAGTAGTATCTTGTTCTAGAAGTTTTGATATCAAGTAGTTCGAGTTTTGCTTTGTGATGTCTTTATGTAATCGAGTCCGTTATCTGTTTATAATAAAGATTAGTGTTGAGTCAAGGGCTTTGCTATGTGCTATGATCTTGAGAAAGTAGAAAGAATAAAAGAGTTCATATTGATCTTATGGATAGTGATAACTTCACACATAGAAAGTATGAGGCATAAAAATTGTTGGGAGTTGATGAACGTAGCCTTGGTCATCGTTGCAATTAATAGGAAGTGATAAGGAAGGAGGGGTTCACATATAAATATGCTATCTTGGACATCTTTTATGATTGTGAAGCACTCATTAAGTATGACATGCTAAAAAAGTTGATGTTGGACAAGGAAGACAACATAATGGTTTATGTTTTCCGACATCTCAGTTAAAGTATATTGTCATTGACCTTCCAAACATGTTGAGCTTGCCTTTCCCCCTCATGCTAGCCAAATTCCTTGCACCAAATAGAGATACTACTTGTGCTTCCAATTACCCTTAAACCCAATTTTGCCATGAGAGTCCACCATACCTACCTATGGATTGAGTAAGATCCTTCAAGTAAGTTGTCATTGGTGCAAGCAATAAAAATTGATATCTAATTATGTATGACTTATTAGTGCGGAGAAAATAAGATTTGTATGAACTTGTTGTGGAAGTAATAAAAGCGACGGACTGCATAATAAAGGTCCACATACAAGGGTCAATATAAAGTGACGTTCTTTTGCATTAAGATTTTATGCATCAACCCTAAATGCGCATGACAACCTTTGCTTCCCTCTGCGAAGGGCCTATCTTTTACTTTATGTTTTTACTTTATGCTTGAGTCAAGGTGATCCTCACCTTTCCCTTTTTCATTTTATCCTTTGGCAAGCTCCTCGTGTTTGAAAGATCATGATATATATATCCAATTGGATGTAAGTTAGCATGGGCTATTATTGTTGACATCACCTAAAGGTGAATACATTGGGAGGCAACACAATAATCCCCTATCTTTCTCGGTGTCCGGCTGAAACTCTATAACCACAAGTATTGCGTGAGTGTTAGCAATTGTAGAAGACTAGAGATAGTTGAGTATGTGAGCTTGCTGAAAAGCTCTTTTATTGACTCTTTCTGATGTTACGATAAATTGCAATTGCTTCAATGACTGAGATTATAGTTTGTTAGTTCCCAATGAAGTTTTTGAACCATACTTGAGATTGTGAATTGCTTGTTACTTGAGAATAGGAAATCATATGAAAGAATCTACAATATGTTGTTGTTATTAGAATGATCATGATGCCCTCATGTCCGTATTTTATTTTTATCGACACCTCTATCTCTAAACATGTGGACATATTTTTTCGATTTCGGCTTCCGCTTGAGGACAAGCGAGGTCTAAGCTTGGGGGAGTTGATACGTCCATTTTGCATCATGCTCTTATATCAATATTTATTGCATTATGGGCTGTTACTACACATCATATCTCAATACTTATGGCTATTCTCTCTTATTTTACAAGGTTTATCATGAAGAGGGGGAATGCCGGCAGCTGGAATTCTGGCTGTAAAAGGAGCAAACGTTGGAAACCTATTCTGCACAGCTCCAAAAGTCCCAAAACAACATGAAACAACTTTTTGGAATTAATAAGAATTTATTAAGAAAAGAAATAGGCCAGGGGACCCACACCCAGTCCAAGAGACAGCCCCCCCCCCTATAAGGCGCGCCCCCTATCTCCTGGGCCCCCAGGTGGGCCTCCGGCGTCCATCTTCTGCTATATCATCACTTTTACCCTGGAAAAAATCGTGGGCAAGCTTATGGGACAAAACTCCGCCGCCACGAGGTGGAACCTTGGCGGAATCAATCTAGGGCTCTGGCGAAGCTGTTCTGCCGGGGACACTTCCCTCCGGGAGGGGGAAATCATCACCAACGTCATCACCAACGATCCTCTCATCGGGAGGGGGTCAATCTCCATCAACATCTTCACCAGCACCATCTCCTCTCAAAACCCTAGTTCATCTCTTCTATCCAATCTTGTATCAAAACCACAAATTGGTACCTGTGGGTTGCTAGTAGTGTTGATTACTCCTTGTAGTTGATGCTAATTGGTTTACTTGGTGGAAGATCATATGTTCAGATCCTTTATGCATATTATTACTCCTCTAATTATGAACATGAATATGCTTTGTGAGTAGTTACGTTTGTTCCTGAGGACATGGGTGAAGTCTTGCTATTAGTAGTCATGTGAATTTGGTATTCGTTCGATATTTTGATGAGATGAATGTTATCTTTTCCTCTAGTGGTGTTATGTGAACGTCGACTACATGACACTTCACCATTATTTTGGCCTAGAGAAAGGCATGGGGAAGTAATAAGTAGATGACGGGTTACTAGAGTGACAGAAGCTTAAACCCTAGTTTATGCGTTGCTTCGTTAGGGGCTGTTATGGATCCATATGTCTAATGTTGTGGTTAGGTTTACCTTAATACTTCCTTTATAGTTGCGGATGCTTGCAATAGGGGTTAATCATAAGTGGGATGCTTGTCCAAGTTAGGGCAGTACCCAAGTTCCGGTCCACCCACATATCAAATTATCAAAGTACCGAACGCGAATCATATGAACGTGATGAAAACTAGCTTGACGATAATTCCCAATGTGTCCTCGAGAGCTCCTTCATTATTATTAGAAATTTTCCAGGCTTATCCTTTGCTACATAAAGGATTGGGCCACCTTGCTGCACTTTATTTACTTTATTTACTTGTTGCTCGTTACTATTTATCTTATCACAAAACTATCTATTACCTACAATTTCAGTGCTTGCAGAGAAAACCTTACTGAAAACCGCTTATTTTCTCCTCGTTGGGTTCGACACTCTTACTTATCGAAAGGACTACGATAGATCCCCTACACTTGTGGGTCATCACTTCCCCGCGGATAAGTTCTTCCTTCGATTCGATTACATATTCGACATGTTTCACGTGAAGAAGCTGGATTTTACGTTTGTCCGCTTTTATGCCTTACACATGAACTACATCATCGGGGTTGAGAAGATACCTCATATCTGTGTTGCTGACCTGTACTACATGCACGAGGGCTTCTTGGGAGTTTGCACAAAGCACTGTGAATACGCGAGGGAATACATCGTCAGTTTCATGCTCGCCAATAAGGACAAGGAGGCGATTCTCGTGCCTTATCATCCCATGTAAGTCATCCACGCGACTATCCTTCCTTCGATTTCAATGATTCATTTGCACGGTGGAGGCTAATTAATTTGAGGTGTACTTATTTTGCGCAGCAGCGGGCGCGCCGTCCTCATCATCCTCTACCCCCGATACTCCCATGCTCTTTACTTGGACTCATCGAAGAACATTCACAAAAAGGATTACACCCACATCAAGGATGTTCTCAACAGTGCTATGTTTTACTACCAAGCACAGATTGGAGAGGTCAAGGAAAAGAAGAGAAGGGGCAGCAGGCTTTCCTTCAGCCATAAGACCGACTTCTGCTGCATCCAGCAACTGAGAGATTCTCTTAATGATGGATTCTATGTCCTACACCACATGCTGGAGTACAGACGGGATCACCAGAACCTTCACATGTCACCTAGATCCGGCAATGCCCATATTCTGCAATGGGCAAAGGACATAGGAGATATCGAGGATCATCGACTTCGAGCTGAGTTCTATAACATCCAGCGCGAACTTGCCCAAATCATCATGAAGGAGGTCGACGGAAAAACAGGGATGTTCTACGGAGAAGGACAAATGTCTGGGAAGACGTCCGAACATGGGTAGCCTCTCAGTGTCTCGACATGAAGCCTTTCACTAAGCTCGGGGACTATCTCCCTGACATGGATGGATGTCACGACATGTTGGAGTGATTGTCGATATATGACAATGTGTCCGTTTAGTCCATACTTTTTGTATGACAAAACTTTGAGTTATGCACGGCGAAACTTTATTTGTGATGTAATTAAACCATCCTCCTCCTCGACTAACGAAGATCACTCTAGTTAGGGCATTTTGGATACGATGAACTTTGTTATTTATGCTTATGATATATTGTTTCTATTTTTGCCAAGTATGTCTCTTTCTGTTGCTCAACTATATATGTTGCATATCATCGACTCATGTGACGATGCAGGTGCATAGATCATCAATGGCGAAGAAGTGCTACGCCAGGAGTATATATACGATGAGTGGCCGGAGTGTCAGGCCCAGGTGTACCGATTTCCGATTTCCGAGCGACAGGTAGTAGTTAGTTTAGGTTCACGTTAATGTGAGAGAGGGATACAAACTCATGTACTGCATAGTTCCGCTCTCACTCAAAGTGATAGCTCTTCTCGCGTATATCATTGTTTAGATGGATGACGATGTATTTGCAAGTAATCGAGACTTGTATCGCTATTTTTGAGATGATGACGAGAGACCACTTTGTGTTGGATGATGATTATGATGATGACATGATTTGATGAGACTAGTTGTATGTATATGCTATGATTACATTTGTATGTGTATGATATGCTAAAGATTATTGTATAAAGCCTATTCAAATACAAAACAAATATGCAAAAAAAAACTAATAAAACTAGTAGTAGCGAGGGGAAAAAAGTTAGCAGTAGCGCCGCCTTACCAGTAGCGCTTCCCTGTAAAAAGCGCTGCAGATAATATCAGCAGCGCTCTTCTCTGAAGCGCGATACAGCTATCCATGTATAGCAGTAGCGTGGGACGATGGGCGCTACTGCTATACATTAGCTGTAGCGCCTTATCAGTAGCGCATTGTCCCGCGCTACTGATAGGCCTAAAACCCGCGCTGCTGCTAGGCTTTTCCCTAGTAGTGCATGCTTGCTCTGCATATTGAATGTCTTACCCGCCGCAATTTTCTTGGCCGCTTGAACCTCTTGGAGGGCCTTTTGGGCTTTTGCTTTGGCATCATGTGCACTCTGGCGGGCCTTCGCAAGCTTGGACTCCTGCGTCTTGGAGTCACGCTCCAAGGACTCGAATTTTTTGATGAATTCCTGGAGCTCTTGCTGGACCTCATCAACCCGAGCCTCTTGTTTCTCGCGCTCGGTGCGCTCCTTGGCCGCCTTGTCTTCGGCCTCGAACAACGCCTTCTTAAGGGCCGCCACCTCGGTCGTGGCGCATATTAAATTCATGATGCTTCTCTTAACATCAACAATTCTTCCTTTATATGACATACAGACGGGGTATCACTTACCTTTGTTCTTCTCGAGCTGCTTCTTCACGAGGCCGAGCTCTTCCTCGGTCCGCCCCAGGTCCTGCTTCAGTTCGGAGACCTCCGTAGTACAGGCGACACCGGCCAGCAGCGACGCCTGCTTATTCACATATACATAATATGATTAGACTCCTGTGGATGTTATTTGATCCTCTGTTCGGCTTTTCTTTATGATCGCCAAACAGAGCATCAGGGGCTACTGTCTATACGGTGATATTCTTTCATAATTTAATAACTTACCTCAAAGCCTGTTAGGAGGCTGGCGCAGGCTTCGGTCAATCCGCTTTTGGTGGACCGAACCTTCGCAATCACCGTACTCATAAAAGTACGGTGTTCTTCATCAATGGAAGCGCCCTGAAGCGCTTCCAGCAAGTTGTCCGATGCCTCTGGATGGATAGAGGTCATCGGCACGGACGGGTCGCCCCCCTTAGCGAGGGGCTGCCTGCCTGAGTCCGGAACCACTGGAGGTTCTGGCGCAGTATCCGGCTGGAGGCCAAACTTGTTACGGACCCCCTCACCAGAATCCATGGGGGTCTTCCCCCCCCCC
>NC_041391.1:682904103-682942340 GCF_002162155.2 Triticum dicoccoides
GCCTTGGGGCGCCTCCAGAATTGTCTCCCCTGGCCCAGTAACCTCGGGACAACACCTCAGCAACGTCCGCGGGCCGGGGGTGGTGGCCGTCGGGAGCGAGTCGTTGTTTATTGCCGACACGCTCAAAACCCCATCCGAGGAGGATAAGTCGATGCGGGCTTTGGATGGACTGCACGATCATATTTAGCATGACAAGAAGCAATAAAGCAAAACATGCCAGAAGTAGTATGGTATCCGGATACTTACGACTTCGCCAGGGGCTTGTCCCTGGGCAGCCACTCCTCGTCGCTGTAGGCGGCTTCTGTGGAGTGGTCCGGAGGGAGGGTCCTTCCCTTCTTGGACCCTTCGGCCTCCCCAAATGGGGCGGCCTTCCTTTTCTTCTCCCCCTCAATTTGAGGTGGAGGGTTTTCCTCTTTCTCCTCCTCGTTCTCGTTGGAGGAGTGCGCCTTAGTGTCTTCAGACGATGAGTCCGACACAACCTTGCGCCGGAGACCTTTCCTGGTCCCTGTGGCCTCCTTCTTGGCCTTCTTCTTCAGCACCTCATAGGGCGCCAGAAACAGCATCTCCGTTAGGAGAGCTGTCGCTGGATCTTCGAGTAGTGGAGCTGGGCAGTCGATCCACTTCGCTGTCGCCACCCAGTCCTGTTAGATTGGTGTGGAGGTTTGGATTCCTTTCACGAATATACTAGGGAAAGGAGCATCTTGTAAAACATAGAGAACTTACCGGATTGGCGGGGCGCTTTGCGCTGAGCCCGCGATCTTCGGTAACGGGAGGAGGTACCTCGGCGGCCTTGAACAGCACCTTCCAGACGTCTTTGTGCGTCATGTCGAAGAGCTTTCGCGGCGTCTGGTGTTCGGCCAGGTCGAACTCCCACATATTGAATGCCCGTCTTTGACACGGGAGGATCTGACGGAAGAGCATGACCTGGACCACGTTGACAAGCTTGATTTTCTTGCTTATCATATTCTTGACGCAGTTCTGGAGTCCGGTCAGCTCCGCTGGCTCACCCCAGGCTAAACCCTTCCTTTTTGAGGAGGTAAGCCGCATGAGGATGCCAGATCAAAATTTGGGGGCCGCCGCCCAGTTGGAGTTGCGTGGCTCGGTGATATAGAACCACCTTGATTTCCACCCCTTCATGGTCTCCACATAGGAGCCTTCGAGCCAGGTGACATTGGGCATCTTTCCCACCATGGAGCCTCCGCACTCCGCTTGCTGGCCGACCACTATCTTCGGCTTCAGGTTGAAGATCTTTAGCCACAGGCCTGAGTGGGGCTTGATGCGAAGGAAGGCCTCGCACACGACGATAAACGCCAAGATGTTGAGGATGAAATTGGGGGCCAGATCATGGAAATCCAACCCATAATAGAACATGATCCCGCGGACAAATGGGTGGAGGGGAAATCCCAGTCCATGGACAAAGTGGGCGAGAAACACAACCCTCTCATGGGGTTCCGGAGTAGGAACGATCTGCCCTACATCCGGGAGCCGGTGCGCGATGTCTGCGGCCAAGTATCCGGCCTCCCGGAGCTTCGTGATGTCCTCCTCCGTAACGAAGGAAGCCATCCACTTGCCTTGCAATGGCTTTACGGAGAAGGTGAGAACTTGGGCGCTGGAGCTCGAGCGTGCGAGAATGGATGGGCGGAAGAAGAAGAAGGCGTGGGTGAAAAAGAGGGATCCCTATCTCTTTATAGAGGCGGTAGAAACTGTGCGCCTCCCCACTTGCCCGTTAAAATCGCTTATTCCCCAAGCGCCATGATTGATGGCGCGGTTGGGTTACCCACACCCGTATTGATGAGAATCCCGTGATAAGGGGACACGATCTCTGCTTCGACAAGACGTGCCATGGAAACCGCCTCACAATGTGTGCAGTAGCTGGTTGAGAAAAACGGTTCGAATGATGACCAGGCCGTGGTGTGATGTCACGCTATGAAAAGTTGTCAGCAGATTAGATTTGTGGAATATTATGCTCTCTACGGTGGTATGTGTAATTTGTTTTGCAGAGCCGGACACGATCCTCGTGTTCAAAATCTTCTATGGAGTATTCGGAGAAGGAACCCGCCTTGCAATGCCAGAGACAATCTGCGCGCCGGACTCATCGTCATTGAAGCCTGGTTCAGGGGCTACTGAGGGGAGTCCTGGATTAAGGGGTCCTCGGACAGCCGGACTATATACTTTGGCCGGACTGTTGGACTATGAAGATACAAGATTGAATACTTTGTCCCATGTCCGGGTGGGACTCTCCTTTGCGTGGAAGGCAAGCTTGGCAATTCGGATATGTAGATCTCCTTCTTTGTAACCGACTCTGTGTAAACCCTAGCCCCCTCCGATGTTTATATAAACCGGAGGGTTTAGTTCGTAGGACAACAACAATCATAATCATAGGCTAGCTTCTAGGGTTTAGCCTCTACGATCTCGTGGTAGATCAACTCTTGTAATACTCATATCATCAAGATCAATCAAGCAGGAAGTAGGGTATTACCTCCATCGAGAGGGCCCGAACCTGGGTAAACATCGTGTCCCCCGCCTCCTGTTACCATTAGCCTTAGACGCACAGTTCGGGACCCCCTACCCGAGATCCGCCGGTTTTGACACCGACACTCGCCGACCGTGATGCGAGTGAAGACGGATGGCAAAGGGGACAAAGATGCAGTTGCGCAGGGAACGAAATACATAATCCAAGAGGGAGGAAGACAATACAGGGGAAAATGAATATGATCAAACGGCTTTGCTCGATCGTATCCAATGATGCGTGAGGCGACCGGCGCCAGGCTCAGCCAGTCGACCCACACCTAGACTCGGCATTTTGGAAAATATTGATGTGATTTGAAAATTAGGAAAGGACATTAATTTTATTAATTAAAATTAAATTTGGAATCAACATTAATGGCAAATAATCTTTGAAATTATTTTAGTACAGGATTTGCGATGTGAGAATGAGCCGCACAGGCAGTCTATAAAAAACCAAGACTCTTCTTCTTCTTCCTCCGTGGAGGTGAAGCTTGCGACGACGCTGTGTTGCCTAGATTTGCCGGGTCAAGGCGCACTGTCGACCTCTATCCCCCATGCCTACGATCACGCCCTAGCAACCTTCACTTCTTTCTCTGCCCGACGCTCTCCTTCCATTAGTCACGAAGGAACATAGGGCCTCCCGTTGGCCGCCTCCTCATGTGTGCCTTGCGAGGCGAGGGGTTACTGGGTGGGCGTGCGGTGGGAGGTGGACCTCGCAGTCACCAGCGACCATTGCGCTTCCAACTTTCCATGTGTTGAGGTGAGGCGATGCCTGTAAATTATTTTAGTTTGATGATGAATCGACCTATTGATTGTCGTGCTCATTTCTTTCCTCTCCTGCAGAACTTTTGCCCACAACCTGTTCGGCGGAATGCACACTGGGGATCGCTTCGGGGACCTCACAGATGACATCCTCTGGCATGTGCTCTCCTTTCTTCCAGCCAACGAGGCCCTCCCGACCTGTGTGCTGGACACCCGGTGGCGAGATCTCTGGAGGCACACGACCAGCCTACACCTCATCTTTCACGGGTCAGTGTTCTCGAGATACAAGTGTTTCGAACAGTTGGTGAAGCTGGTTATCCATCTCCGTGGGGAATCGCCTCTCTTCACATGCGAGATTGATGCATATCCCGATGATGACCCCGAGCACACCTTCACAAACACCAAGTTGTTTATTGATTATGCCCTGGCGTGCGAAGCTGAGGAGCTAGTAGTAAGAGCTGCTGACATTCGGTATGACATACCAATGTTTGATGTTCCTCTCAATCTCATCTCCCAACACTTGAAGACCTTGCACCTTGAACGCATCAACCTCGACCACTCTGATTTGAAGTTCTCAGGGTGCCTGGTGTTAGAGGATCTAAGTATCCAACTTTGCAGCATTCGTGCAAGCGAGATATCATCCATGTCACTAAAGAGTCTGTTCATCATTGACGTTTGTTATTTACGTCACGTTGTGCGCATTCGGATTTGTGCCCCGGGTCTCATCTCACTGCAACTATATGATTTCGAAGGATTGACTCCTTGCCTTGAAAACATGCCATTGCTAGAAACAGCTTATGTTGGGCTTGGCGATGGATGCTATGATTTTTGTCGTGATGGCCAGTGGGATTGTAGTAACCCTTTCTGTGGTTGCCATTTTTATCCTGTCAACAATGGGGTGCTTCTTGGTGGTTTCTCCAATGTTGTCAAGTTGGAGTGGACGTCCCGAAAACCGCGCATCGGCCCCGTCCAGTAAATGCACCACGCCACCATGCCTACCTCCGTTTAGGGAAGAGGGCGTGAACCGTCCCCATCATCGTGGCCTGACGCATGCTCGAGGGGCTTAGCCCCACGCACGCCGCCCGCGTCACCCACGACACCGCGTTTGACGCGTTTCATTCTGGGCGTGCGCGGTGGAAGCGGAGAGATATGCGGCGTGACCTAGGCCGCGCATGCCCGTGCACTGTTTTGGGCCTGGCCCAACAGCGCTCGGCACCGTGTATGGCCCAGGCCTGGGGGCTCCTGTCGGTGTACTAGAGTAGGGGTACCCTAGTATCCCGAACTCGTGCACGGGCAGTTGCAGCGCCCCGCGGCAAGGCTTGCCGGGTGACCGCCAAGACCCTCCGTGGTTCCCTTGAAGACCATTCAAGAACAAAGTACTCAAACCAAGGCCCCGGCAAGAGGAGCTTGCCGGGAAGGCCAACCCAGGCCCCTGCAAGAGGAGCTTGCCGGGAAGAGACTTTGCCCGGCAAGAGGAGCTTGCCGGGAAGGCCACTGAAGGCATACCAAGGAAGCTTGCCGTGACGCGTCCTGCGTCCCGGCAAGGCCCGGTGAGCGACAAGCTCCCAAACACGACAAGACGACGACCGCAGCAAGGAGCTTGCCGCGGGAAACCCCCACTTCGTGCCCGCTCTCCAGCACACCTGCTAACGTGTCGCTCTAGGACTCTCCCAAGCACACGTGGCAGGAGGCTGTGCAGCTAGGGGTGTGCGGTGGCAAGCAGAGATGAAGAGAAGGCCATCGTGGCAAACGGTGGCGCTCCTAACGGTCACTTTTTGCACTGTTTAAGCAACTCAGATAGGCATTTAATGCCCTTGTCCCCTGCCGTCAGAGTTAGGTAGGGTGCACTGTATCCACAGTAGCGGTAGCTGCACCTACCGCATCATTTTCCATTTTTACCCTTCTTGTCTACGTTGCCCCCTGTCGGTGACCCCTTGAGAGTATAAAAGGAGGCCCAGGTGCAACGTAGAAGGGGAGCTGGTTCGGCCAGTTCGGCTCATTCAACACCAGAAACACTCTCACGCTCAGTCTGGCAGCGTCCGTCGCTGCTGAGCAAGAATTCAATTCACACAAACAAGCAGCAGTAGGGTTTTACGCATCCGTGCGGCCCGAAGCTGGGTAAAAACCGCCCGCGTGTACCGCCTCGATCCGCTCTTTGTGCGACCTCCGCCCCCCGCCGAACCGAAAGGGGCCCTGTCCCCATAGGTGTTGGTGGAATCAGTCTCCCCGACATCTCTGGCGCGCCAGGTAGGGGGCGTCGAGATCGTGCGAACCCGATCCGGCGTGCACGCGAGCTAAATCTTCATCGTCTTCACCGACATGCCACCGAAGAAGAAGGCTTCGGGGGCAACAGCCCCGTCTGCGTCGCTTCCACCACCTCCGGAGCAGGCGGACGGTGGAGTGGAAGCCGGCGGAAGAATGGACATCGACGAGGGTGCCCACAGCGCTGCCAAGTCCAAGGACAAGGCCGCGCAGACCTCGGCGTCCATACGCCCACCGCGCCAATCTCAGGAGGCGCGGGACCAGCAGCGTCATAGCATTCGCAGCACCATACGTTCGCTGGCCCAAGATCAAGCTGGTGGTTCGCGTGGCGTTCAAGACCAGCATGCACGCCAGCATGCTGGCCCCAGTGAGGTGCGGTCGCCTGGACAGGACACTGCTCCTTCTAACTTGGTTAGGAGTCCGAGCATGTCCCGCTCCTCACACCGTTCACCTCTGCCGCCCACCACGCCAGCGGAAGCCTTGGCGCGGGCCCAGCTACTCCTGGATTATCCTCCGACGGCGGACAAGACCGACGAATGGAGGGCCACTATCCAGAGCCTCATCGGCTTCGCCAACAGTGACACTGCGCGGCAACCAAGCACCTCGCTACCGCGGCAGGACAGCCGGACGCAAGCCGATGGCAACAAGACCGGGGGAGGTGCGACTTCCATGCACTCTCCACTACGAAGGCCAAAGTCGCCGACTCGCCGGGTCCACCCCGACAGCGGCTCCACCGCGTCGTCGGACCCACGAGCTCGTCGCGACCAGCGCCAAGTTCTCCACGAACGACAACAAGAAGACGCTCGAACCCGCATCGAGCGCCGAAGAGAAGCGCGACGTCAATCCGACAAGCACGCTGGGCCCTCTGTTGACATGCATGCGCCAGGGGAACCAGGCGATCTGCCGTACGCGGTAGGTTGCCCTGCGTTCACCCGTGAGCTGCGGCAAGTCCAGTGGCCGAGCACAAAGAATTTCAAACCAGATGTACCAGAGAAGTACGACGGCAAGACGCATCCGTCGGAGTTTCTCAGCATCTACACCATCGCGGTGCAGGCTGCCGGGGGACGGGACGACAAGATCCTTGCCAACTACTTCCCGCTGGTACTCAAGCCCAATGTCAGATCCTGGCTCATGCACTTGCTGGACAACTCCATATCCTCCTGGGCTGATCTGTGCCATCAGTTTGTCGGCGCCTTTACAGGCGGCCACAAACCACATGGCCAAGAAAGCGATCTTCATCTGCTCGCCCAGAAGGAAGGAGAGCCACTGCGCAAGTACATTCAGAGATTCAGCCGTGTACAGCACAACATCCCAGACGTCCACCTCGCCGCGATCATTAGCGCGTTCCATCAGAACGTACGAAACCGAAGGATGAGGGAGGAGATGGCGATGTGTAAGATCAGAGACGTCAGTGAGCTTTATGCCCTGGCCGACAAGTGTGCACGCGCTGAAGAGGGGAGGAGGCTCCCCGGAGAGGATACCGGAGCAGGAGGATCTGACAGTGAGGATGCCGCCCCGACAAGGAAAGGCCGGCGATGGAACAACAGAAGGAAAAAGGGCAAGGAAGTGCTAGCTGTCGAGCAGACCGGCAACGGAGGTGGCGCCAAGGAAGCTAAAGCTGGTGGCTCCGACAAGGAGGCCCAGCCTGTGGCGGCCGCCGACAAGCAGGACAGCTCCGGCAAGCAGTATTGTAAGATCCACCGCACCAGCGGTCACGATCTCCAGAATTGCAAGAAGGTTGAGCAGCTCGTTGAGCTACAGAAAGCTGAGTACGAGCGGCGCGACAAGGAGAAGGCCCAGGAAGGTGCTGGTGGATCCGGCAAGAAACGTCTCGGCCGAGGAGGACGCTGCGGCAAGGCCAAGCAGCGGCAAGGAGACAGACCTCCCCGCGGCCGTGACGAGGATGAAGATGACGACGACGATGAAGACATGGATGATGACGAGGCCGATGAGCAGGAATTTCAGAAAGCCACAGAGGTCCTGTGCGTTGACGATGGTGCTTCTCTGCATACTTCGCACCGCCAACTCAAGCAGTGGATGCGGGAAGTGAATGCAGCAGAGCCATCCTTAGAATCACACAAGCCTCTGAAATGGTCCAGCACGCCTATCATCTTCGACATTGAGGATCACCCTGATCGCGTAACTGCGGTCGAGTGCTTGCCGATGTTGGTTTCACCAACTATCCGCAACCTCAAGGTCACGAAGATGCTAGTTGACGGCGGGGCCGGCTTGAATCTGATCTCCTCCGCGGTCCTTCAGAAACTCCAGATCCCTGGCAGCGAGCTCGAGGAGACCGGCACATTCCAAGGAATCAGCCCGGGAAGAAGCAGGGAAAGATCACGCTGCCGGTCACATTTGACAGCGAGATGAATTTCAGAACTGAGAGGGTCACATTTGACGTTGCCGATTTTCCATTGCCCTACAATGGGATCCTTGGCCGTCCAGCGCTCGCCAAGTTTATGGCAGCCTCTCACTATGAATACAACATGCTCAAGATGCCAGGCCCGATAAGTGTCATCTCTATCCCCGGCGACAAGAAGGATGCCCTTATTTGTGCCGACAAAATCTACCGGGAAGCAGCAGCCGCAGCTGATCACAACATACTTGCCGCTGAAGCTCCCGGGGGGAAGAAGAAGACAAAGTCCGGCAAGAGCTCTGATGCCCACTCCGGCAAGCGCACCTCTTCGGAGTGCTGCGCTACCGTCGAGGACGCACCATCAAGCTCCACCGGCAAGTGCAAGAAGACGATGGCAGCTCCACTCGAGACCAAGAAGGTGCCCGCCAAGGAGGACGGCACTGGTGGTACCTTCACCATCAGTGCCACGCTTGACCCCAAATAGGAAAGCGTGCTTGTTGCTTTCCTGCGGGCGAATGTCGACGTGTTTGCATGGCAACCGTCTGATATCCCCGGTGTTCCCAGGAAAGTAATCGAGCACCACCTTGCCGTCTGTCCTCATGCGCGGCCCGTCAAGCAGAGAGTCAGGAAGCAAGCGGTGGAGCGCCAAGAGTTCATTGCAGAAGAGATCAGGAAATTGGAACCAGCAGGCCTTGTCAGAGGAGTGCTCCATCCCACGTGGTTGGCCAATCCTGTAGTCGTGCGCAAGGCGAACGGGAAATGGAGGCTTTGTATAGACTTCACTGATGTCAATAAAGCTTGTCCCAAAGATCCATTTCCCTTGCCGCGCATTGACCAGATTATTGACTCCACAGCTGGATGTGATTTGCTTTCATTTCTTGATGCATACTCAAGATACCATCAGATCTTAATGGCAGAAGAAGATGAGGAAAAAACCGCATTTATCACCCCTTGCGGCACATACTGTTTTATACGGATGCCCTTTGGGTTGAAGAATGCTGGTTCAACATTTGCAAGGGTAGTCCATGTCACTTTTGAGACACAGATACACAGAAATGTGGAAGCCTACATGGATGATATAGTGGTCAAGAGCAAGGACAAGGCTACCCTGATCCAAGATTTAGATGAAACTTTTGCAAATCTGCGCAAAATCAACCTCAAGCTCAATCCCGAGAAGTGCGTGTTTGGGGTCCCTTCTGGCAAGCTTCTCGGGTTCTTTGTGTCTCAGCGGGGAATTTAAGCCAACCCCGACAAGATCAAGGCCATCGAGCAGATTGAAGCACCGAAGCGCGTCAAGGATGTGCGAAGGCTTGCCGGTTGCGTGGCTGCTCTCAGCAGGTTTATCTCTAAGTCTGCTGAGCGCGCCCTGCCGTTTTTCAAAATATTGAAAAAGGCAGGTCCAATGAAGTGGACTCCGGAAGCGGAGGCCGCGCTGCAGGACTTGAAGAAGTACCTGTCCTCCACTCCAATACTTGTCGCACCTAAGCCACAAGAGAAGTTGCTGCTGTACCTAGCGGCAACCAATCAAGTTGTTAGTGCTGCATTAGTAGCGGAGAGGGAGGCAGACGATGAGCCAGCAACCGCGGCAAGTGAATCCAGCGACAAGCAGGGGACTTCTCCGACAAGCTCTGGTCCCGACAAAGATGAATATGCGCAGACGTGCAAGGAGGTGCAGAAGAAGATGGTGCAGCGCCCAGTTTACTTTGTCAGCTCCCTTCTCCAGGGGGCTAGGTCGAGGTACTCTGGTGTGCAAAAATTGCTTTTCGGCCTTCTCATGGCCTCGAGAAAGCTGCGCCATTACTTCCAGGCACACGAGATCACAGTTGTCACTCGCTTTCCGCGGAAGAGGATACTGCAGAATCCAGAAGCAACAGGCAGGATTGTCGAGTGGGCATTGGAACTGTCAAGCTTTGGCCTCAAGTTTGAGAGCACTGCAACGATCCAAAGCAGGGCATTGGCAGAGTTCATAGCAGAGTGGACGCCAACTCCAGATGAAGAAATTCCAGAGACGAGCATCCCCGTCAAGGAGACAAGCAAAGAGTGGCTGATGTATTTTGACGGTGCCTTCTCGCTGCAAGGCGCCGGTGCTGGCGTGCTGCTTATCGCACCCACCGGAGAGCACCTCAAGTACGGAGTCCAGATGCACTTTCCCAAGGACCAAGCAACGAACAATACTGCAGAGTATGAGGGTTTGCTTGCCGGCCTCAGAATCGTAGCCGACCTTGGGATCAAGAAACTCATTGTAAGGGGTGACTCGCAGCTTGTCCTCCGCCAAGTAAACAAGAACTACCAGAGTCCATTGATGGAAGCTTATGTTGATGAAGTGAGAAAGCTAGAAGCACACTTTGACGGCCTGCAAATGGAACACGTTCCGCGAGCTCAGAATGACATTGCTGATGGCCTGTCAAAGTGCACTGCACTAAAGTTACCTGTGGGACCAGGGATCTTTGTGCTCAAGCTAACTCAACCATCCGTGACCCCATCAACTGGACAGAATAAGAAGAGGAAGTTGATTTCTGGAGACTATTTTCCGGCAGAGCTTCCCGAAGCCGCCGCCAAGAAGGTCCCCAAGATCGACACCAAAAGTGCTGAGGAGCAGTCTGCTCCGGCGAACCTCTTGGTTTGTTCCGTTGAAGCAGACGCTCCCGACAAGTTTTGCTCCGGCAAGCTTGTCGGGGAATATCACGCTCCGGCAGAGCCGCAGGTTCTTGCCATAGAAGCGGATGTTCCCGCAGCAACAGATACGCCTTTAGTCCTTGTTGTCGAGCCGCAAGCTCCAGCATGGGCGCAGCAGATTGTCCATTTCCTTCAGACAGGAGAGCTTCCCGAAGAGCAAGAAGAAGCTGAAAGAGTAGCCCGGCAGTCAAGTATGTACAAGTTTCTCGACAACACACTGTACAGAATAAGACTCAACGGTGTGAAATTGAAGTGCATTCGCCGGGAAGATGGACAACAGCTGTTGGCAGAGATACATGGAGGCATATGTGGTCACCACATTGGCGAAAGAGCGCTTGTCGGCAAAGCATTCCGACAAGGCTTCTTCTGGCCGACAGCCCTCCAGGATGCAACTGCACAAGTAACCAAGTGTGAAGCGTGCCAGTTCCATTCCAAGCAGATACACCAGCCAGCTCAAGCTCTCCAGACGATCCCTTTATCCTGGCCATTTTCGGTCTGGGGGCTCGACATCCTCGGCCCCTTCCCCCGAGCTGTTGGGGGCTTTGAGTTCTTGTACGTTGCAATCGACAAGTTCACAAAGTGGCCGGAAGTGGAACCAGTGAGGAAGGTGACAGCACAGTCAGCAGTCAAGTTCTTCAGGTCGATTGTTTGCCGTTTCGGGGTTCCTAACAGGATCATCACCGACAACGGCACGCAATTTACGAGCCGCACCTTCATGCAGTATGTCCAAGATCTTGGCCCCAAGGTCTGCTTCACTTCTGTTGCTCACCCGAGAAGCAACGGTCAAGCGGAGAGGGCAAATGCTGAAGTGCTGCGAGGCCTCAAGACCAGAACTTTCGACAGGCTGCACAAGTGCGGAAGAAACTGGATCGAGGAGCTGCCGGTGGTTCTTTGGTCGATCAGGATGACGCCAAATCGAGCCACTGGCCAGACACCCTTTGCTCTAGTCTATGGAGCATAGGCAGTTCTCCCCACAGAACTCGTTTACGGGTCACCTCGAGTGCTCGCTTATGATGAGCTCGAGCAAGAGCAGCTGCGGCAAGATGACGCGCTGCTCCTTGAGGAAGACCGTCTCCAGGCTGCTGTGCGAGCCGCTCGCTACCAGCAAGCTTTGCATCGCTACCATAGCCGCAAAGTTAAAGCCAGGAGCTTCGAGGAAGGCGACCTTGTTCTTCGGCGCATTCAGTCCGCCAAGAATTCCAACAAGTTGACGCCGAAGTGGGAAGGCCCTTATCGGGTGAAACGAGTCACTAGGCCCGGCGCCGTCCGCCTTGAGACCGAAGATGGCACTCCGGTGAGCAACTCCTAGAACATCGAACATCTTCGTAAGTTTTAGCCGTAAGGCGCGGTTGCCGGAAGCTTTTCCGGCAACCACCTTTTGTACAAGTCTTGCCGCTGTTGCATGTAATCCTTTGTACAAAGCCGGGCGCAGACCCCGTGCACCAGTAAAGCTCATGTGCCCCGCACATCTTGTCAGTTTTTTATGCTATAATCCTTTTTCGCATATGTTATCTAACACTTTGTGTAGCACTAGACCCCGGTAAGCAATAACGAGCCCAGGGCTCCATATCATTACTTTATTTCTCTGTTTCTTTCTCAAAAGAAGGAAGGTTCCCTCGCCCACAAGGTTTACCGGGGGGGAAGGAGAAGATAATGGTGTGGACCAGGCCGTTCAAGAAAGTTTCTCCTTGCCGGGAAGCAGACGACAAAAAAGCTAAGTTGCTAAAGCTTGAGCAATCAGTTTTTTAAGTTTTTGAGTTATTTTCCTTGAACGACCGTGCTTTGTATGGAAAACCTGTGCGCGGAGGAACCAACTCGTAGCTAGTTGCACCTTTACTTTGTTTCGAGTCCGCTCAACAACTTAAGTGAGCTGCTAGCGCCCTTACTTTGCTTCGAGTCCGCTCAGCAACTTAAGTGAGCCGCTAGCGCCCTTACTTTGTTTCGAGTCCGCTCAACAACTTAAGTGAGCTGCAACTAGTTGCGACAAGGTTGCTTGTCGGTAGCGACCCCGCCAGCAGGCTGCTGAAGTTCCGCACTCGGTGCTCGCGGCAAGGGTACCTGCGCCGGCAAGTTTCCCTAGAAAGCGTAGGGCAGAACCATACAAAGCCAAGAGTCGAGTAAAGGAAGTAACACAGCAATTTTTTGCCTAAGATAGAGTTATATTACAAAAATAACTTGTCGCGCCTCTAATAAAGTGTTCCCATGGCGTGACTGGCAGCGACAAGAGAAGAAGAAAATGGACGGCACCTGGGCCCCGGCAAGCCAGTATCGCTGGGGGCTGCGAGTGCCAAGAATCGTCCACGGCAAACCAGAGTTGTCGGGGGCTGCAATATCAGATAAGTCTTTCATCCTTCATCATGCATCCTCTTATGGACTGGGGAATGCAAAACCGCGTTTCTTCCCGAAAACTGCCGTGCTCCCTCAACTCTAGGCCCTGGGGCTCGTTCCCGGGGCCAAGTTTGGTCGTAGTCGCGACAGCAAAGGGATGAAACGAGGAGACCGCACCCACCTCGTTCCTGCCTCCGTCAAAGGCGTGAGAAAGGTCGAGCTACATGGGAAGGCGGCAGGGCTTGTTGCCGAGAGATGGAATGTCTGTCCGAGGGACACCAAGGGTTTGCTCCTTGGCGTGGGTTCAACTCACGAGAAAAATAACCCGGCAAACATCCCTTTTTCATTAAAAAAACATCCCACTCAGGTACAGTCCATAGAGGATGAAAAACGTGAAAGAGAGGATTACAAGTTCTAGATACAGCTAAGGCCCGAAGGCTTACAAATTAAAAAGATAAGATGCCCGTAATCCCTTTCCTGTCCCTCTCTTTAGGAGGCAGGTCAAGGAGGCGAAAAGGGCAAAAGGAGTGCCTAGGCGAGCTACGGGTGCCAGAAGACACCAAGAGAACATCCCGGGGGCCGTCCGAAGGCTGGACGGCTATGGCGGCGCCGGAAGCGGGGCTCGAAGACGGGGCGGCAGGACGTCAGCACGCTGTCGAGGGCACCACGCCCTCGTACTCCGACCTGACGGCCTTGTCGCCAGCCCTCTTCCCCTTGCGCAGCCTCCCTACGCCAGCCGCCCAAGGAGACGACCCCGGGGAGTTCAAGGAGCGGGCGACACGGATGATGGGGCCGCCGGTGCCGCGCGAAGCGGCGCTCAACGCCTAGTCGGACCCGCTACCCCGCCGCCCGCTACCCTCGACGTCGCTGTCGCTCTCCTCCTCGTCACTCTCGCTCGAGGAGGAGCCTTCGCTGTCGGAGGAGCTGTCCACGCAGCACTTCGCCCGAGTGCCGAAGCACCCGAAGACCTTGACGGAGAGGAGATCGCCCTCCATCAACTTAAAATGGAGGGTGAACCCCTCCATCAAGCTGTGGATGCGGGCGAACGTCTTCCACCCTCGATCAAGATACATCACATTAGGGGCTGGGAATGCAACGCGGACTCGCGTGCCGCTGATCCCACAGCCCCGCATGTGCAGTCTCAGTGTCTCGGGCGGGTCCAACTCCATCACGCGCGCAAACGGAGCTGGAAGCCGGAGGCGACGACGAGGCGCCCGGCGCAGCGTGACGAAGAACTCGCAAGGGTCGTCCCCTATATGGACCGCCGTGGGGGGAGGAGCCGCCGGCGTAGGTGGACGCGCCGCCCCGTCCGCCTCTTCCCCGAGCACCTCGATCTCGTCCTCGACCTCGTCCGCGACCTCGCCCCCTCCCTCTTCCCCTTATGGCTGGCTCTGCCACCACGGGCGCGGAAGATGGAGAGATGCGCTGTCTGGCGGCGACCCTCGCCGCCACCGATGAAGGGCCTGGGTTCCCTTTCTCCATGGTGAATGAGAGAAAGGGGAGCAGAAGCTGAAGAAAGGAGGAGATGAGAGAGTGCGGTTTCCTGTGCTCCCCTCCCGCTCTTTATAAAGGAGCGAGGTGGGGGCTCGGCTGCCCCGCTCAGCGAATCAAGGCACGGGAAGAGCAGGGAGTCGGGGCCATCCCGCTGCCTCTGCTCGCGACGGCCCAGTTTCCCACTTCCACCGTCCGCGACCCCAAGCGCATGGGAGCCGCGTGGCGGAGATGCAGAACCAAGGCGACGGGTGAGGCGGCCTCGCTCCGCCCCGTGATCGTGGGGAGTGGACGTCCCGAAAACCGCGCACCGGCCCCGTCCAGTAAATGCACCACGCCCCCATGCCTACCTCCGTTTAGGGAGGAGGGCGTGAACCATCCCCATCATCGTGGCCTGACGCATGCTCGAGGGGCTTAGCCCCGCGCACGCCGCCCGCGTCACCCACGACGCCGCGTTTGACGCGTGCCGTTCTGGGCGTGCGCGGTGGAAGCGGAGATATATGCGGCATGACCTAGGCCGCGCGTGCCCGTGCACTGTTTTGGGCCTGGCCCAACAGCGCTCGGCACCGTGTATGGCCCAGGCCCGGGGGCTCCTGTCGGTGTACTAGAGTAGGGGTACCCTAGTATCCCGAACTCGTGCACAGGCAGTTGCAGCGCCCCACGGCAAGGCTTGCCGGGTGACCGCCAAGACCCTCCGTGGTTCCCTTGAAGACCATTCAAGAACAAAGTACTCAAACCAAGGCCCCGGCAAGAGGAGCTTGCCGGGAAGGCCAACCCAGGCCCCGGCAAGAGGAGCTTGCCGGGAAGAGACAAGACCCCGGCAAGAGGAGCTTGCTGGGAAGGCCACTCAAGGCATACCAAGGAAGCTTGCCGTGACGCGTCCTGCGTCCCGGCAAGGCCCGGTGAGCGACAAGCTCCCAACCACGACAAGACGACGACCGCGGCAAGGAGATTGCTGCGGGAAACCCCCACTTCGTGCCCACGCTCCAGCACACCTGCTAATGTGTCGCTCTAGGACTCTCCCAAGCACACGTGGCAGGAGGCTGTGCAGCTAGGGGTGTGCGGTGGCAAGCAGAGATGAAGAGAAGGCCATCGTGGCAAACAGCGGCGCTCCTAACGGTCACTTTTTGCACTGTTTAAGCAACTCAGACAGGCATTTAATGCCCTTGTCCCCTGCCGTCAGACTTAGGTAGGGTGCACTGTATCCACAGTAGCGGTAGCTTCACCTACCGCATCCTTTTCCATTTTTACCCTTCTTGTCTACGTTGCCCCCTGTCGGTGACCCCTTGAGAGTATAAAAGGAGGCCCAGGCGCAACTTAGAAGGGGAGCTGGTTCGGCCAGTTTGGCTCATTCAACACCAGAAACACTCTCACGCTCAGTCTGGCAGCGTCCGTCGCTCCTGAGCAAGAATTCAATACACACAAACAAGCAGCAGTAGGGTTTTACGCATCCGTGCGGCCCGAAGCTGGGTAAAAACCGCCCGCGTGTACCGCCTCGATCCGCTCTTTGTGCGACCTCCGCCCCCCGCCGAACCGAAAGGGGCCCTGTCCCCATAGGTGTTGGTGGAATCAGCCTCCCCGACAGTCTTGTATCTTGACGCTTCTATAGTCCGGACGATGGATACAGTCCGGCTGTCCCGATACCCCCTTATCCAGGACTCCCTCACAATCTCCTCTCAAAACCCTAGTTCATCTCTTGTATCCAATCTTGTATCAAAACCACAAATTGGTACCTGTGGGTTGCTAGTAGTGTTGATTACTCCTTGTAGTTGATGCTAATTGGTTTACTTGGTGGAAGATCATACATTCAGATCCTTTATGCATATTATTACTCCTCTGATTATGAACATGAATATGCTTTGTGAGTAGTTACGTTTGTTCCTGAGGACATGGGTGAAGTCTTGCTATTAGTAGTCATGTGAATTTGGTATTCATTCGATATTTTGATGAGATGTATGTTGTCTTTTCCTCTAGTGGTGTTATGTGAACATTGACTACATGAAACTTCACCATTATTTGGGCCTAGAGGAAGGCATGGGGAAGTAATAAGTAGATGATGGGTTGCTAGAGTGACAGAAGCTTAAACCCTTGTTTATGCGTTGCTTCGTTAGGGGCTGTTATGGATCCATATGTCTAATGTTGTGGTTAGGTTTACTTTAATACTTCTTTTGTAGTTGCGGATGCTTGCAATAGGGGTTAATCATAAGTGGGATGCTTTTACAAGTTAGGGAAGTACCCAAGTTCTGGTCCACCCACACATCAAATTATCAAAGTACCGAACGTGAATCATATGAACGTGATGAAAACTAGCTTGACGATAATTCCCAATGTGTCCTCGGGAGCTCCTTCATTATTATTAGAAATTGTCCAGGCTTATCCTTTGCTACATAAAGGATTGGGCCACCTTTCTGCACTTTATTTACTTTATTTACTTGTTGCTCGTTACTATTTATCTTATCACAAAACTATCTATTACCTACAATTTCAGTGCTTGCAGAGAAAACCTTACTGAAAACCGCTTATCATTTCCGTCTGCTCCTCGTTGGGTTCGACACTCTTACTTATCGAAAGGACTACGATAGATTCCCTAAACTTGTGGGTCATCAAGACTCTTTTCTGGCGCCGTTGCCGGGGAGTGTAGCGCTTTTGGTGAGTGGAACTTGGTAAGGAAACATTTATATAGTGTGCTGAAATTTTCTGTTACTTGTCACTATGGAAACTAATCCTTTGAGGGGCTTGTTTGGGGTATCTTCACCCCAACCAGAAGAGAAAAGAGTTGCTTCTCAACCTACTGAACTTTATGAAAATATTCACTTTGAGATTCCTTCGGGTATGATAGAGAAACTGCTAGCTAATCCATTTGCAGGAGATGGAACATTGCATCCTGATTTACACCTTATCTTTGTGGATGAAGTTTGTGGATTATTTAAGCTTGCAGGTATTCCCGGTGATGTTGTCAAAAGGAAGGTCTTACATTTATATTTGAAGGGAGATGCATTGACATGGTATAGGCTGTGTGATAATACGAGATCTTGGAATTATAAGCGATTGAAGTTGGAATTTCGCCAGAAGTTCTATCCTATGCATCTTCTTCATCGTGATCATAATTACATATATAATTTATGGCCTCGTGAAGGAGAAAGCATAGCTCAAGCTTGGGGGAGGCTTAAGTCAATGTTACATTCATGCCCCAATCATGAGCTCTCTCGGGAAATGATTATTCAGAATTTTTATGCTCGGCTTTCTCTTGATAATCGCAACCTGCTCGATACTTCCTGTGCTGGTTCTTATATGCTGAAGACTATTGATTTCAAATGGGACTTATCGGAAAGAGTTAAATGCAACTCTGAAGATTGGGGTTCCGACGATGGTAAGGAGTCAGGTATGACACCTAAGTTCGACTGTGTTAAATCTTTTATGGATACTGTGCTTTTCGTGGATTTAGCGCTAAGTATGGACTTGACTCTGAGATAGTAGCTACTTTTTTGTGAATCTTTTGCTACTCACGTTGATCTCCCTAAAGAGAAGTGGTTTAAATATAATCCTCATGTTGAAGTGAAAGTACTTGCGCCTATTACAGTCGAAGAAAAGACTATTACCTATAGTGATCCTATTGTTCCTACTGCTTATGTTGAAAAACCTCCTTTTCCTGTTAGGATAAAGGATCATGCTAAAGCTTCGACTGTTGTTCGTAAGAGTAATATTAGGACTTATACACCTCCTGAGCAAATTAATGTTGAACCTAGTATTGCTATGGTTAAAGATCTCTTGGATAAGGACTTAGATGGGCATGTTATTTCTTTCTTGGGCGAGACTGCTAATATTGCTAGACCTGATACTAAGACACGTAGACTTGTTGTAGGCATGCCTGTTATTTCTGTTAAAATAGGAGATCATTGTTATCATGGCTTATGTGATATGGGTGCTAGTGCTAGTGCGATACCTTATGATCTTTATAAAGAAATTATGCACGACATTGCACCTGTTGAATTAGAAGACATTGATGTTACTATTAAGCTTGCTAATAGGGACACCATTGAACCTATTGGGATTGTTAGAGATGTTCAAGTTTTGTGTGGGAAGGTTAAATACCCTACTGATTTCCTTGTTCTTGGTTCCCCACAAGATGATTTTTGTCCCATTATTTTTGGTAGACCCTTCTTGAGTACTGCTAGTGCTAAGATTAATTGTGAAAAGAATATTGTCACTGTTGGCATAGATGGTATGTCTCATGAGTTTAATTTCACTAAGTTTAGTAGACAACCTCATGAAAGGGAACCACCTAGCAAGGATGAGATTATTGTTCTTGCTTCCATTGTTGTTCCTCCAACTGATCCGTTAGAACAATATTTGCTAGACCATGAAAATGATATGTTTATGAAGGAAAGGGAAGAAATAGATGAAGTGTTCCTTAAACAGGAACCTATGCTGAAACATAACCTTCCCGTTGAAATTCTTGGGGATCCCCCTCCACCCAAGGGTGATCCCGTGTTTGAACTCAAACCATTACCTAATAATCTTAAGTATGCTTATCTTGATGAAAAAGAAATATATCCTATTATTATTAGTGCTATTCAGAGAAAGAAGAAGAAAGATTATTGAAAACTCTGAAGAAGCACCGAGCAGCTATTGGATATACTCTGGATGATCTTAAGGGCATTAGTCCCACATTATGTCAACACAAGCTTTCAGTGGAGAAAGATGCCAAACCAGTTAGAGATCCTCAAATACGATTAAATCCCAAGATGAAGGAAGTGGTAAGAAAGGAGATACTAAAGCTCCTTGAGGCAGGTATTATTAATCCCGTTGCTGATAGTGAATGGGTAAGCCCTGTCCATTGTGTCCCTAAAAAGGGAGGTATTACCATCGTTCCTAATGATAAAGATGAATTGATCCCGCAAAGAATTATTACAGGTTATAGGATGGTAATTGATTTCCATAAGTTAAATAAAGCTACCAAGAAAGATCATTACCCTTTACCTTTTATTGATCAAATGCTAGAAAGGCTATCCAAATACACACATTTTTGCTTTCTAGATGGTTATTCTGGTTTCTCTCAGATACCTGTGTCAGCGAAGGATCAATCTAAAAATACTTTTACTTGCCCTTTTGGTACTTTTGCTTATAGACATATGCCTTTTGGTTTATGTAATGCACCTGCTACCTTTCAAAGATGCATGATGGCTATATTCTCCGATTTTTGTGAAAAGATTTGTGAGGTATTCATGGATGACTTCTCCGTCTATGGATCCTATTTTGATGATTGTTTGAGCAACCTTGATTGAGTTTTGCAGAGATGCGAAGACACTAGTCTCGTCCTGAATTGGGAAAAGTGTCACTTTATGGTTAATGAAGGCATTGTCCTGGGGCATAAGATCTCCGAGAGAGGTATTGAAGTTGATAAAGCCAAAGTTGATGCTATTGAAAAGACGCCATGTCCCAAGGACATAAAAGGTATAAGAAGTTTCCTTGGTCATGCCGGTTTTTATAGGAGGTTCATTAAGGACTTTTCTAAAATCTCTAGGCCTCTGACTAATTTATTGCAAAAAGATATTCCTTTTGTCTTTGATGATGATTGTGTAGAAGTGTTTGAAGTGCTTATGAAAGCTTTGATCACTGCACCTATTGTTCATCCACCTGATTGGAATTTAACTTTTGAAATTATGTGCGATGCTTGTGATTATGTTGTAGGTGCTGTTTTACGGCAAAGAGTTGATAAGAAATTGAATGTTATCCAGTATGCTAGTAAGACTCTTGAACTGCCCAGAGAAATTATGCTACTACTGAAAAAGAGTTCTTAGCAGTTGTGTTTGCATGTGATAAGTTCAGACCTTCTATTGTTGATTCCAAAGTTACTATTCACACTGATCATGTTGCTATTAAATATCTTATGGAAAATAAAGATGCTAAGCCTAGGCTCATTAGATGGGTTCTCTTGCTCCAAGAATTTGACTTGCATATTATTGATAGAAAGGGAGTTGAGAACCCCGTTGCAGATAACTTGTCTAGGTTAGAGAATGTTCTTGATAACCCACTGCCTATTAATGATAGCTTTCCTGATGAACAATTAGCGGTCATCAATGCTTCTCGTACTGCTCCTTGGTATGCTGATTATGCTAATTACATTGTTGCTAAATATTTACCGCCTAGTTTCACATACCAGCAAAAGAAAAAGTTATTTTATGATTTAAGACATTACTTCTGGGACGATCCACACCTTTATAAAGAAGGAGTAGATGGTGTTATTAGACGTTGTGTGCCTGAGCATGAACAGGAACAGATTCTATGTAAGTGTCACTCTGAATCTTATGGAGGACACCACACTGGAGATAGAAC
This sequence comes from Triticum dicoccoides, assembly GCF_002162155.2. Classification (NCBI taxonomy): domain Eukaryota; kingdom Viridiplantae; phylum Streptophyta; class Magnoliopsida; order Poales; family Poaceae; genus Triticum; species Triticum dicoccoides. The sequence goes on from NC_041391.1 coordinate 682,924,823, forward strand.
TGCAAACAAGGTACTACAATCTGGTTTTTATTGGCCTACTCTCTTCAAAGATGCTCGTAAGTTTGTCTTATCTTGGGATGAATGTCAAAGAATAGGTAACATTAGTAGACGTCAAGAAATGCCTATGAATTATTCTCTTATTATTGAACCGTTTGATGTTTGGGGCTTTGATTATGTGGGACCTTTTCCTGCCTCTAATGGTTATACACATATTTTAGTTGTTGTTGATTACGTTACTAAGTGGGTAGAAGCTATTCCAACTAGTAGTGATGATCATAACACTTCTATTAAAATGCTTAAAGAAGTTATTTGTCCCAGGTTTGGAGTCCCTAGATATCTTATGACTGATGGTGGTTCACATTTCATTCATGGTGCTTTCCGTAATATGCTTGCTAAGTATGATGTCAATCATAGAATAGCATCTCCGTATCATCCGTAGTCTAGTGGTCAAGTAGAGTTGAGCAACAGAGAGCTCAAATTAATTTTGCAAAAGACTGTGAATAGATCTAGAAAGAATTGGTCCAAAAAACTTGATGATGCATTATGGGCCTATAGAACTTCATACTAAAATCCTATGGGTATGTCTCCTTATAAGATGGTTTATGGAAAAGCGTGTCACTTACCCCTTGAACTTGAACATAAAGCATATTGGGCTATTAAAGAGCTCAATTATGACTTCAAGCTTGCCGGTGAGAAGAGGTTATTTGATATTAGCTCACTTGATGAATGGAGAACCCAAACCTATGAGAATGCCAAGCTATTCAAAGAAAAAGTCAAACGCTGGCATGATAAGAGGATACAAAAGCGTGAGTTTAATGTAGGAGATTATGTGTTATTATTCAACTCTCATTTAAGATTTTTTACAGGAAAACTTCTATCAAAATGGGAAGGTCCCTACGTTATCAAGGAGGTTTATCGTTCTGGTGCCATAAAAATCAACAACTTCGAAGGCACAAATCCGAGGGTGGTAAACGGTCAAAGAAAACACTATATTTCAGGTAATCCTATCAATGTTGAAACTAATATTATTGAAACTGTAACCCCTGAGGAATACATAAGGGACACTTTCCAGAACGTTCCAGACTCTGAAAAGGCATAGGTATGTGGTACGGTAAGTAAACGGACTCCAAAACAACTCCAATGGCAATTTTTATCAGTTTTCGATTATTTAAGAATTTTAGGAAGAAAGAAGTAGTCCGAAAGGGACACGAGGCTCCCACAAGAGTGGAGGGCCCCCCCCCACCCCCCCATAGGGCGCGCCCCCTATCTCGTGGGCACCTCGTGTGCCTCCCGGACTCCGTTTTCTTGCATGTTATGTATTTTGGTCGGTAAAAATTCATTATATATACTCCCGAAGGTTTTGACCACCGTATCACGCAAATATCCTCTGTTTTTATTTCGAGCTGTTCCTGATGCAGATTTGGAACAAGATGTCGTCCCAAGATTCGGAGGGGGAGAGCTACATGGCTGATTACATCGCAAACCCAAAAATATATGGGGATGTGGAACATTATGGCTGGACCACGGAGGAAGAAGAAGACTATGATCCAAAGGGGAAGGAGGAGACAAGCTCCAATGAAGAGGACGATCCACTACCTCAACCTGGTGATATGCATGTGGAGTTCAAGAAGTCAAGCCTCCCTAAGGTCCAATCTATCCCACCACGTTTTTTGCAGGACAACAAGGCAGCACTATGCAAAAAGATAATGAAACTTGAGCTCGAGAATGAGGATCTGAGGGAGGAAAATTTTAGCCTAAGACGCAAGCTAGAGAAGAAAAATGCAACAACTCCACCGTCATCATCACCACCTCCATCACCCCCGAGGAAATAATCACATGGGTATGGGCACTCCCCTTGGCAACTGCCAAGCTTGGGGGAGGTGCCGCGGTATCGTATCATCATCACACTCCTATCTTTACCGCTTTATTTAGTTCGATCCTTTTAGTAGTATCTTGTTCTAGAAGTTTTGATATCAAGTAGTTCGAGTTTTGCTTTGTGATGTCTTTATGTAATCGAGTCCGTTATCTGTTTATAATAAAGATTAGTGTTGAGTCAAGGGCTTTGCTATGTGCTATGATCTTGAGAAAGTAGAAAGAATAAAAGAGTTCATATTGATCTTATGGATAGTGATAACTTCACACATAGAAAGTATGAGGCATAAAAATTGTTGGGAGTTGATGAACGTAGCCTTGGTCATCGTTGCAATTAATAGGAAGTGATAAGGAAGGAGGGGTTCACATATAAATATGCTATCTTGGACATCTTTTATGATTGTGAAGCACTCATTAAGTATGACATGCTAAAAAAGTTGATGTTGGACAAGGAAGACAACATAATGGTTTGTGTTTTCCGACATCTCAGTTAAAGTATATTGTCATTGACCTTCCAAACATGTTGAGCTTGCCTTTCCCCCTCATGCTAGCCAAATTCCTTGCACCAAGTAGAGATACTACTTGTGCTTCCAATTACCCTTAAACCCAATTTTGCCATGAGAGTCCACCATACCTACCTATGGATTGAGTAAGATCCTTCAAGTAAGTTGTCATTGGTGCAAGCAATAAAAATTGATATCTAATTATGTATGACTTATTAGTGCGGAGAAAATAAGATTTGTATGAACTTGTTGTGGAAGTAATAAAAGCGACGGACTGCATAATAAAGGTCCACATACAAGGGTCAATATAAAGTGACGTTCTTTTGCATTAAGATTTTATGCATCAACCCTAAATGCGCATGACAACCTTTGCTTCCCTCTGCGAAGGGCCTATCTTTTACTTTATGTTTTTACTTTATGCTTGAGTCAAGGTGATCCTCACCTTTCCCTTTTTCATTTTATCCTTTGGCAAGCTCCTCGTGTTTGAAAGATCATGATATATATATCCAATTGGATGTAAGTTAGCATGGGCTATTATTGTTGACATCACCTAAAGGTGAATACATTGGGAGGCAACACAATAATCCCCTATCTTTCTCGGTGTCCGGCTGAAACTCTATAACCACAAGTATTGCGTGAGTGTTAGCAATTGTAGAAGACTACGAGATAGTTGAGTATGTGAGCTTGCTGAAAAGCTCTTTTATTGACTCTTTCTGATGTTACGATAAATTGCAATTGCTTCAATGACTGAGATTATAGTTTGTTAGTTCCCAATGAAGTTTTTGAACCATACTTGAGATTGTGAATTGCTTGTTACTTGAGAATAAGAAATCATATGAAAGAATCTACAATATGTTGTTGTTATTAGAATGATCATGATGCCCTCATGTCCGTATTTTATTTTTATCGACACCTCTATCTCTAAACATGTGGACATATTTTTTCGATTTCGGCTTCCGCTTGAGGACAAGCGAGGTCTAAGCTTGGGGGAGTTGATACGTCCATTTTGCATCATGCTCTTATATCAATATTTATTGCATTATGGGCTGTTACTACACATCATATCTCAATACTTATGGCTATTCTCTCTTGTTTTACAAGGTTTATCATGAAGAGGGGGAATGCCGGCAGCTGGAATTCTGGCTGTAAAAGGAGCAAACGTTGGAAACCTATTCTGCACAGCTCCAAAAGTCCCAAAACAACACGAAACAACTTTTTGGAATTAATAAGAATTTCTTAACAAAAGAAATAGGCCAGGGGACCCACACCCAGTCCAAGAGACAGCCCCCCCTATAAGGCGCGCCCCCTATCTCCTGGGCCCCCAGGTGGGCCTCCGGCGTCCATCTTCTGCTATATCATCACTTTTACCCTGGAAAAAATCGTGGGCAAGCTTATGGGACGAAACTCCGCCGCCACGAGGTGGAACCTTGGAGGAATCAATCTAGGGCTCTGGCGGAGCTGTTCTGCCGGGGACACTTCCCTCCGAGAGGGGGAAATCATCACCAACGTCATCACCAACGATCCTCTCATCGGGAGGGGGTCAATCTCCATCAACATCTTCACCAGCACCATCTCCTCTCAAAATCCTAGTTCATCTCTTCTATCCAATCTTGTATCAAAACCACAAATTGGTACCTGTGGGTTGCTAGTAGTGTTGATTACTCCTTGTAGTTGATGCTAATTGGTTTACTTGGTGGAAGATCATATGTTCAGATCCTTTATGCATATTATTACTCCTCTAATTATGAACATGAATATGCTTTGTGAGTAGTTACGTTTGTTCCTGAGGACATGGGTGAAGTCTTGCTATTAGTAGTCATGTGAATTTGGTATTCGTTCGATATTTTGATGAGATGTATGTTATCTTTTCCTCTAGTGGTGTTATGTGAACGTCGACTACATGACACTTCACCATTATTTGGGCCTAGAGAAAGGCATGGGGAAGTAATAATTAGATGACGGGTTACTAGAGTGACAGAAGCTTAAACCCTAGTTTATGCGTTGCTTCGTTAGGGGCTATTATGGATCCGTATGTCTAATGTTGTGGTTAGGTTTACCTTAATACTTCCTTTATAGTTGCGGATGCTTGCAATAGGGGTTAATCATAAGTGGGATGCTTGTCCAAGTTAGGGCAGTACCCAAGTTCCGGTCCACCCACATATCAAATTATCAAAGTACCGAACGCGAATCATATGAACGTGATGAAAACTAGCTTGACGATAATTCCCAATGTGTCCTCGGGAGCTCCTTCATTATTATTAGAAATTTTCCAGGCTTATCCTTTGCTACATAAAGGATTGGGCCACCTTGCTGCACTTTATTTACTTTATTTACTTGTTGCTCATTACTATTTATCTTATCACAAAACTATCTATTACCTACAATTTCAGTGCTTGCAGAGAAAACCTTACTGAAAACCGCTTATTTGCTCCTCGTTGGGTTCGACACTCTTACTTATCGAAAGGACTACGATAGATCCCTTACACTTGTGGGTCATCACTTCCCCGCGGATAAGTTCTTCCTTCGATTCGATTACATATTCGACATGTTTCACGTGAAGAAGCTGGATTTTACGTTTGTCCGCTTTTATGCCTTACACATGAACTACATCATCGGGGTTGAGAAGATACCTCATATCTGTGTTGCTGACCTGTACTACATGCACGAGGGCTTCTTGGGAGTTTGCGCAAAGCACTGTGAATACGCGAGGGAATACATCGTCAGTTTCATGCTCGCCAATAAGGACAAGGAGGCGATTCTCGTGCCTTATCATCCCATGTAAGTCATCCACGCGACTATCCTTCCTTCGATTTCAATGATTCATTTGCACGGTGGAGGCTAATTAATTTGAGGTGTACTTATTTTGCGCAGCAGCGGGCGCGCCGTCCTCATCATCCTCTACCCCCGATACTCCCATGCTCTTTACTTGGACTCATCGAAGAACATTCACAAAAAGGATTACACCCACATCAAGGATGTTCTCAACAGTGCTATGTTTTACTACCAAGCACAGAGTGGAGAGGTCAAGGAAAAGAAGAGAAGGGGCAGCAGGCTTTCCTTCAGCCATAAGACCGACTTCTGCTGCATCCAGCAACTGAGAGATTCTCTTAATGATGGATTCTATGTCCTACACCACATGCTGGAGTACAGACGGGATCACCAGAACCTTCACATGTCACCTAGATCCGGCAATGCCCATATTCTGCAATGGGCAAAGGACATAGGAGATATCGAGGATCATCGACTTCGAGCTGAGTTCTATAACATCCAGCGCGAACTTGCCCAAATCATCATGAAGGAGGTCATCGGAAAAACAGGGATGTTCTACGGAGAAGGACAAATGTCTGGGAAGACGTCCGAACATGGGTAGCCTCTCAGTGTCTCGACATGAAGCCTTTCACTAAGCTTGGGGACTATCTCCCTGACATGGATGGATGTCACGACATGTTGGAGTGATTGTCGATATATGACAATGTGTCCGTTTAGTCCATACTTTTTGTATGACAAAACTTTGAGTTATGCACGGCGAAACTTTATTTGTGATGTAATGAAACTGTCCTCCTCCTCGACTAACGAAGATCACTCTAGTTAGGGCATTTTGGATACGATGAACTTTGTTATTTATGCTTATGATATGTTGTTTCTATTTTTTCCAAGTATGTCTCTTTCTGTTGCTCAACTATATATGTTGCATATCATCGACTCATGTGACGATGCAGGTGCATAGATCATCGATGGCGAAGAAGTGCTACGCCAGGAGTATATATACGACGAGTGGCCGGAGTGTCAGGCCCAGGTGTACCGATTTCCGATTTCCGAGCGACAGGTAGTAGTTAGTTTAGGTTCACGTTAATGCGAGAGAGGGATACAAACTCATGTACTGCATAGTTCCGCTCTCACTCAAAGTGATAGCTCTTCTCGCGTATATCATTGTTTAGATGGATGACGATGTATTTGCAAGTAATCGAGACTTGTATCGCTATTTTCGAGATGATGACGAGAGACCACTTTGTGTTGGATGATGATTATGATGATGACATGATTTGATGAGACTAGTTGTATGTATATGCTATGATTACATTTGTATGTGTATGATATGCTAAAGATTATTGTATAAAGCCTATTCAAATACAAAACAAATATGCAAAAAAAAACTAATAAAACTAGTAGTAGCGAGGGGAAAAAAGTTAGCAGTAGCGCCGCCTTACCAGTAGCGCTTCCCTGTAAAAAGCGCTGCAGATAATATCAGCAGCGCTCTTCTCTGAAGCGCGATACAGCTATCCATGTATAGCAGTAGCGTGGGACGATGGGCGCTACTGCTATACATTAGCTGTAGCGCCTTATCAGTAGCGCATTGTCCCGCGCTACTGATAGGCCTAAAACCCGCGCTGCTGCTAGGCTTTTCCCTAGTAGTGCATGCTTGCTCTGCATATTGAATGTCTTACCCGCCGCAATTTTCTTGGCCGCTTGAACCTCTTGGAGGGCCTTTTGGGCTTTTGCTTTGGCATCATGTGCACTCTGGCGGGCCTTCGCAAGCTTGGACTCCTGCGTCTTGGAGTCACGCTCCAAGGACTCGAATTTTTTGATGAAGTCTTGGAGCTCTTGCTGGACCTCATCAACCCGAGCCTCTTGTTTCTCGCGCTCGGTGCGCTCCTTGGCCGCCTTGTCTTCGGCCTCGAACAACGCCTTCTTAAGGGCCGCCACCTCGGTCGTGGCGCATATTAAATTCATGATGCTTCTCTTAACATCAACAATTCTTCCTTTATATGACATACAGACGGGGTATCACTTACCTTTGTTCTTCTCGAGCTGCTTCTTCACGAGGCCGAGCTCTTCCTCGGTCCGCCCCAGGTCCTGCTTCAGTTCGGAGACCTCCGTAGTACAGGCGACACTGGCCAGCAGCGACGCCTGCTTATTCACATATACATAATATGATTAGACTCCTGTGGATGTTATTTGATCCTCTGTTCGGCTTTTCTTTATGATCGCCAAACAGAGCATCAGGGGCTACTGTCTATACTGTGATATTCTTTCATAATTTAATTACTTACCTCAAAGCCTGTTAGGAGGCTGGCGCAGGCTTCGGTCAATCCGCTTTTGGTGGACCGAACCTTCGCAATCACCGTACTCATAAAAGTACGGTGTTCTTCATCAATGGAAGCGCCCTGAAGCGCTTCCAGCAAGTTGTCCGATGCCTCTGGATGGATAGAGGTCATCGGCACGGACGGGTCGCCCCCCTTAGCGAGGGGCTGCCTGCCTGAGTCCGGAACCACTGGAGGTTCTGGCGCAGTATCCGGCTGGAGGCCAAACTTGTTACGGACCCCCTCACCAGAATCCATGGGGGTCTTCCCCCCCCCCCATGTGTCCGACCTCAGGGATTTCGCCTTGGGGCGCCTCCAGAATTGTCTCCCCTGGCCCAGTAACCTCGGGACAACACCTCAGCAACGTCCGCGGGCTGGGGGTGGTGGCCGTCGGGAGCGAGTCGTTGTTTATTACCGACACGCTCAAAACCCCATCCGAGGAGGATAAGTCGATGCGGGCTTTGGATGGACTGCACGATCATATTTAGCATGACAAGAAGCAATAAAGCAAAACATGCCAGAAGTAGTATGGTATCCGGATACTTACGACTTCGCCAGGGGCTTGTCCCTGGGCAGCCACTCCTTGTCGCTGTAGGCGGCTTTTGTGGAGTGGTCCGGAGGGAGGGTCCTTCCCTTCTTGGACCCTTCGGCCTCCCCAAATGGGGCGGCCTTCCTTTTCTTCTCCCCCTCGATTTGAGGTGGAGGGTTTTCCTCTTTCTCCTCCTCGTTCTCGTTGGAGGAGTGCGCCTCAGTGTCTTTAGACGATGAGTCCGACACAACCTTGCGTCGGAGACCTTTCCTGGTCCCTGTGGCCTCCTTCTTGGCCTTCTTCTTCAGCACCTCATAGGGCGCCAGAAACAGCATCTCCGTTAGGAGAGCTGTCGCTGGATCTTCGAGTAGTGGAGCTGGGCAGTCGATCCACTTCGCTGTCGCCACCCAGTCCTGTTAGATTGGTGTGGAGGTTTGGATTCCTTTCACGAATATACTGGGGAAAGGAGCATCTTGTAAAACATAGAGAACTTACCGGATTGGCGGGGCGCTTTGCGCTGAGCCCGCGATCTTCGGTAACGGGAGGAGGTACCTCGGCGGCCTTGAACAGCACCTTCCAGACGTCTTTGTGCGTCATGTCGAAGAGCTTTCGCGGCGTCTGGTGTTCGGCCAGGTCGAACTCCCACATATTGAATGCCCGTCTTTGACACGGGAGGATCCGACGGAAGAGCATGACCTGGACCACGTTGACAAGCTTGATTTTCTTGCTTATCATATTCTTGACGCAGTTCTGGAGTCCGGTCAGCTCCGCTGGCTCACCCCAGGCTAAACCCTTCCTTTTCGAGGAGGTAAGCCGCATGAGGATGCCAGATCAAAATTTGGGGGCCGCCGCCCAGTTGGAGTTGCGTGGCTCGGTGATATAGAACCACCTTGATTTCCACCCCTTCATGGTCTTCACATAGGAGCCTTCGAGCCAGGTGACATTGGGCATCTTTCCCACCATGGCGCCTCCGCACTCCGCTTGCTGGCCGACCACTATCTTCGGCTTCAGGTTGAAGATCTTTAGCCACAGGCCTGAGTGGGGCTTGATACGAAGGAAGGCCTCGCACACGACGATAAACGCCAAGATGTTGAGGATGAAATTGGGGGCCAGATCATGGAAATCCAACCCATAATAGAACATGATCCCGCGGACAAATGGGTGGAGGGGAAATCCCAGTCCATGGACAAAGTGGGCGAGAAACACAACCCTCTCATGGGGTTCCGGAGTAGGAACGATCTGCCCTACATCCGGGAGCCGGTGCGCGATGTCTGCGGCCAAGTATCCGGCCTCCCGGAGCTTCGTGATGTCCTCCTCCGTAACGAAGGAAGCCATCCACTTGCCTTGCAATGGCTTTACGGAGAAGGTGAGAACTTGGGCGCTGGAGCTCGAGCGTGCGAGAATGGATGGGCGGAAGAAGAAGAAGGCGTGGGTGAAAAAGAGGGATCCCTATCTCTTTATAGAGGCGGTAGAAACTGTGCGCCTCCCCACTTGCCCGTTAAAATCGCTTATTCCCCGAGCGCCATGATTGATGGCGCGGTTGGGTTACCCACACCCGTATTGATGAGAATCCCGTGATAAGGGGACACGATCTCTGCTTCGACAAGACGTGCCATGGAAACCGCCTCACAATGTGTGCAGTAGCTGGTTGAGAAAAACGGTTCGAATGATGACCAGGCCGTGGTGTGATGTCACGCTATGAAAAGTTGTCAGCAGATTAGATTTGTGGAATATTATGCTCTCTACGGTGGTATGTGGAATTTGTTTTGCAGAGCCGGACACGATCCTCGTGTTCAAAATCTTCTATGGAGTATTCGGAGAAGGAACCCGCCTTGCAATGCCAGAGACAATCTGCGCGCCGGACTCATCGTCATTGAAGCCTGGTTCAGGGGCTACTGAGGGAGTCCTGGATTAAGGGGTCCTCGGACAGCCGGACTATATACTTTGGCCGGACTGTTGGACTATGAAGATACAAGATTGAATACTTTGTCCCGTGTCCGGGTGGGACTCTCCTTTGCGTGGAAGGCAAGCTTGGCAATTCGGATATGTAGATCTCCTTCTTTGTAACCGACTCTGTGTAAACCCTAGCCCCCTCCGATGTTTATATAAACCGGAGGGTTTAGTTCGTAGGACAACAACAATCATAATCATAGGCTAGCTTCTAGGGTTTAGCCTCTACGATCTCGTGGTAGATCAACTCTTGTAATACTCATATCATCAAGATCAATCAAGCAGGAAGTAGGGTATTACCTCCATCGAGAGGGCCCGAACCTGGGTAAACATCGTGTCCCCCGCCTCCTGTTACCATTAGCCTTAGACGCACAGTTCGGGACCCCCTACCCGAGATCCGCCGGTTTTGACACCGACACTCGCCGACCGTGATGCGAGTGAAGACGGATGGCAAAGGGGACAAAGATGCAGTTGCGTAGGGAACGAAATACATAATCCAAGAGGGAGGAAGACAATACAGGGGAAAATGAATATGATCGAACGGCTTTGCTCGATCGTATCCAATGATGCGTGAGGCGACCGGCGCCAGGCTCAGCCAGTCGACCCACACCTAGACTCGGCATTTTGGAAAATATTAATGTGATTTGAAAATTAGGAAAGGACATTAATTTTATTAATTAAAATTAAAATTGGAATCAACATTAATGGCAAATAATCTTTGAAATAATTTTAGTACAAGATTTGCGATGTGAGAATGAGCCGCACAGGCAGTCTATAAAAAACCAAGACTCTTCTTCTTCTTCCTCCGTGGAGGTGAAGCTTGCGACGACGCTGTGTTGCCTAGATTTGCCGGGTCAAGGCGCACTGTCGACCTCTATCCCCCATGCCTACGATCACGCCCTAGCAACCTTCACTTCTTTCTCTGCCCGACGCTCTCCTTCCATTAGTCACGAAGGAACATAGGGCCTCCCGTTGGCCGCCTCCTCATGTGTGCCTTGCGAGGCGAGGGGTTACTGGGTGGGCGTGCGGTGGGAGGTGGACCTCGCAGTCACCAGCGACCATTGCGCTTCCAACTTTCCATGTGTTGAGGTGAGGCGATGCCTGTAAATTATTTTAGTTTGATGATGAATCGACCTATTGATTGTTGTGCTCATTTCTTTCCTCTCTTGCAGAACTTTTGCCCACAACCTGTTCAGCGGAATGCACACTGGGGATCGCTTCGGGGACCTCACAGATGACATCCTCTGGCATGTGCTCTCCTTTCTTCCAGCCAACGAGGCCCTCCCGACCTGTGTGCTGGACACCCGGTGGCGAGATCTCTGGAGGCACACGACCAGCCTGCACCTCATCTTTCACGGGTCAGTGTTCTCGAGATACAAGTGTTTCGAACAGTTGGTGAAGCTGGTTATCCATCTCCGTGGGGAATCGCCTCTCGTCACATGCGAGATCGATGCATATCCCGATGATGACCCCGAGCACACCTTCACAAACACCAAGTTGTTGATTGATTATGCCCTGGCGTGCGAAGCTGAGGAGCTAGTAGTAAGAGCTGCTGACATTCGGTGTGACATACCAATGTTTGATGTTCCTCTCAATCTCATCTCCCAACACTTGAAGACCTTGCACCTTGAACGGATCAACCTCGACCACTCTGATTTGAAGTTCTCAGGGTGCCTGGTGTTAGAGGATCTAAGTATCCAACTTTGCAGCATTCGTGCAAGCGAGATATCATCCATGTCACTAAAGAGTCTGTTCATCATTGACGTTTGTTATTTACGTCACGTTGTGCGCATTCGGATTTGTGCCCCGGGTCTCATCTCACTGCAACTATATGATTTCGAAGGATTGACTCCTTGCCTTGAAAACATGCCATTGCTAGAAACAGCTTATGTTGGGCTTGGCGATGGATGCTATGATTTTTGTCGTGATGGCCAGTGGGATTGTAGTAACCCTTTCTGTGGTTGCCATTTTTATCCTGTCAACAATGGGGTGCTTCTTGGTGGTTTCTCCAATGTTGTCAAGTTGGAGTTGATAGCTCTACCTAAAATGGTATTCTTGCACACTCTCGTTTTTACCCTTGGTGTTAATTTGCCACCATTAGTAGTTTCTCTTGTGATATCCATTGTTAGACCCACATATGAGCAACTTGTTATTTCAATTACCATAGTTTGGTACTTCTATTTATATCAAAAGTTGCTCTCAAAGCAATGATGAATAATCGTAGTGTCTGATAATTGGCTAAATCGTGATCGATATTTCTGGTGCTTGTGGTGTAGTTTTGTTTCTCTTAGTTACTTTTTGCAATGAAAATTATCAACTTGAAGTTTCTGTTGACTTAAATTAATTTATCTTGAGTCTCGGACTTCTTTTTTGCTCATTTGTAATTTTTTCAGTTTATCTACAAATGGGATTTAGAGTGCTGCCCAATATTTTGCAAATTAAGGACACTGATACTCAATGAGTGGTTCACGGCTAATGAACTAGTTTGCATTCTCCAGCACTCTCCACTTCTTGAGATGCTCACTCTCCAGCTTGGTAATACGGAGGTATATCCTCCATATGCATATTAATTGTATTACCATGTATGTGCAACGGTCGTGCTAAATATTTTGTATCATGCAGAGCATCATAGGAGCAATGGTGGGCCAAGAAATGATTGAGAAATCATTTGTGTGTGCACATCTCAAGGTTGTCAACATCGAATGTAAAGAGGTTGACGAGGGGATTCACAAAATTTTGAAGACCTTGAGGATAGGTGGCATACTTTGCAATCACATTAGCATCAAGACTCCAGCACCATCCACACATTGTAAGTTACCTGCTGTTATTCTTCATGCTTCATATGTTTGTGCAATCTTCCTATCTGTTCTAACATGTCTGTAGTAATTACATGTCAGCTTTACAAATCCATACATATTCAGTATCCATTATCCTTATTAACTGGATTGCACGTTGATGGGGTTCACAATGACCATCAAATTTCAAAGGTTTAGTTACTCTGTTAATTTGGTTTGAAAAATTGCCATTCTTGTAAATCACTATCCATGCAAAATCATTTTTTGTTTGATTTCTTCCTCTTTTCATTATTTATTCACCTCCTCCGCTGGGTACCGCCACATTAGGTGTATGGTAATTGGAGTCCTCATATGGATGTTGTGGATGATTCGTAATAAACTTGTGATCGAGAGAAAAACATTGCCACAACCTACTGACGCGATCTATAAACTTTGTGGCTTTTTTCAGCTGTGGGAGCTGCCTAGCCGCAGCCAGGAGCATGCCTCCATCGACACCATCACAGGCGGTTTCATACCTCCAGTGGTTCGCTTGGCGCCTCCACTCTCGACCACCACCTAAGCCAGATTAGGCTTGGACACATTGTCCCCTTTTGCTGTTTGTGTCTTTTATTTCCCTTGGGCTTGTTGAGTTGTGCCATCGGCATTAAACCTCTTGCTTTGCATGTGTGTTCGTGTGTGGCACACGTCTTCTTTGTATTGCTACCTTGTTGGACTCATCTTCTTGTGGTATACATGGAGGCAGCAGGAGGGACAGTGGGTCTCTAACACAGCTCACCGAAACAGTTTCCGTTTGGTTGAAGTTGTAAACTGTGATGGTTGGCCAGAACAAAACATGATTGTTTTTCCTTAATGAGAGATGGAAATCAGACCCGGACTTTGTTATGTTAAATGGAATCGGTCTGTATGCCATGTTTGACGGTCTGTGTTTCTTTTGAAAGAGTCTTTGCCTAAGTTAATTAATAAGTATTTTTCGTCTCTTTGTTCAACGGCGAGATCTTCTTCCCGACATCAATGGCAGTGTTGGAAGATTAAATTTATCTAGGTATGATCATTCAGATCTTGCTTCGCCAGATCAGTTTTGGATTTCTTCTCATGGTTGCCGCGAGGATTGTCCTTGCAATATCTGTCCCGACTACGACAATGGTGATTCGTATTCTCAGCTCTCATCGACGTTGACCTGGCTGTTCAGTTTTTTGTCCCTAGAATACCGGTGTTGGTGCTCTCCGATGTTGGTTGATTACTTTAATGGATGTGTGTGCGATCCTTGGCACTACGGCTCAAATTATAAATACGTAAGAACCCTCGTTGGTATTTACATGCATGTGGTTTGATACCTTTGTTATTTTCTTGTGGCTGCCTTCAGAAAAATACAAGATTGGATCATGGAAAAAGAAAGAATTTGAAGATCTCGAAGACTTGCTTGTTTCTTTTACACTTTGTTTTGTAATCGCTGTAGTCAACTCACGTATCTTTACCATGTACAATTCGTTACTATAAATATATCATGGTATTGATTGTGAAAAGAAAATTTATATATAGCAGAGACTATCTAGATGTTGGACCTGAACCTGGTTCAGGGAGTCAACGCTAAGTCTCAGTGTGTTTATGCATCTTCTTTTCTTCCGTTTCATCAAGTTCAACCTCGTTTGTCCGTCCGTCCGATGGCACCGTATCCTGGCCGTCCGTCCGTCCGTCCATGTACGCACATAGTTCGCGGGAGAAAAACAACAGACATGGCAGAACGAAAGGGCCATGGTGAGCTAGCGGCGTCAGTCATTTCCTTCTTGATATACAGAGCGACCTTGACCTGGAATTCAATATGCATCTGCTCTTATCAACCACCAGACACAAATGGATAGGTAGATTTAACAGAAATTGTATCAAAAATGTGCTGTTACGTAAGTCAGTGTACCATTTTTCTGGTGCAAGTTGTTGCACTCTTGGTGTGATTTATCCTTCAATGTGCACCTGCTGAGTCACAGAGAAAACTGAATGACACAAGAGCCCTGCTTTTACTAATCATCCAGCTGAAGCGGATACAACCGCTAATGAAACGGACTACTCACTGATCATCCACCATGTCTACTCATCCCTTACACATGATTTTTCACCTTTTTGCAAAGACGAGGCGTGTGAGTTTGACGCGGCCGAAAGCCTTGGACCTCACCTGACTACTTGCGTCGCCGAAAGAAAGCGTTTCCATTCGTGGAGATTACTTCGTCAGGTCAGGTCACCCCTAGTTTTTGTACATAGATGCATCCTCTTCATTTTCGATTTTTTTTTTTTGAAACTATGATGATTTTTATAGCAAATTCGGAAACTATACACCCTAACGGAGAAAAATCAAAAGTATCACCCCGTCGGCCTCCTGTTGGCCGAAAAGGGACTTTTCGGCCTTCTGTTGGCCGAAGAGGGACTTTTCGGCCAACCGTTGGCCAAAAAGGACTTTTCGGCCAACAGTTGGCCAAAGAGTCCCTCTTCGGCAAACACCTGCTCTACTTTTTAGAAAATTCATATCAAATAGGATTTTTAGTATTTTAATTTGATTTTTTTGCATTAGATTAGAAATTTTATGAAGTTTCTGTAGATATCAAGTTTGACTAGATTTGAAAGCTTGAATTTGAATTTTCATGAATTTGCTCAAATCACTAGATTGCCTATAATTTGAGCGGGAGAGAATTTTTTAGATGATTCTTTTTGCTACTGGTTCTTTGTGACTTTGTTTATCAGTAGTAATTAATTGGTGAATTTTAGGATTATTTAAAATTAGGTGATTCTTTTTGCTACTGGTTCTTTGTGACTTTGTTTATCAGTAGTAATTAATTGGTGAATTTTAGGATTATTTAAAATTAGGTTTTTACGCCATTCTCTCCCTCCATTTTCTCTTGCCATTTTATTTCCCGCTATTCTCTCCCTCCATTTTCTTTCCCGCCATTCTCTCCCGCCATATTCTTTCCCGCCATCTTCTTTCTCGCCATCTTCACTTCTCAACTTACAAAATGAGCCTCATGGTGTCCGCGATCGTAGATAACATCGTCTGACACGGTCTGTGTCTCCTGCGTCGGTGCTGTTGGTGGAGTGTGAAACACTGTCTCAGAGAAGTCATAAGTGTTTGCAGCTTCCTCATCATCATCGGAGAGTGTTTCACACTTATGACTTCTCTCACACAGTGTTTCACACTCCACATGAAGGCATCATCGTCATCCTCCGTCGATGCAGCACTGCTTAGTGTGGCGGGAGAGAATGGCGGGAAAGAAAATGGCAGGAGAAAATGGCGGCAAAGAAAATGGCGGCAAAGAAAATGGAGGAAAAAAGATTGCGGGAAAGTATTTTATTTTCATGTATAAAACGGCAATGGTTGTACAGGATTTACAAGGCACTTTTAAATATAAACTCCTATGAAGCTCAAAACAAGCTTCTAGTAGGATAAAAGAAATAAAATACAAAAAAATACTACAAATAAAATAGCTACTGATAACTAAACAGAAACAAAATGAATATGTCAAAAAAACCAAAGAAAAGAATTTAAAGCAATTAAAATTAAAAGAAATAGCATAAAACCTATAAAATACTAAAACAGAACTGTTTTCATAAAAACCTAATTTTAAATAATAATAAAATTCGCCAATTAATTACTACTGATAAACAAATTCACAAAGAACCAGTAGCAAAAAGAATCATCTGAAAAAATGCTTCTAGCTCAAATTATAGGCAATCTAGTGATTTGAGCAAATTCATGAAAATTCAAATTCAAACTTTCAAATCTAGTCAAACTTGATATCTACAGAAACTTCATAAAATTTCTAATCTAATGAAGAAAGAATCAAATTAAAATACTAAAAATCCTAATTGATATGAATTTTCTAAAATAGTAGAGCAGGTGTTGGACGAAGAGGGACTAATTTCTAGCCAATGGTTGGCCGAAAAGTCCTTTTTGGCCAACGGTTGGCCGAAAAGTCCCTCTTCGACCAACGATTGGCCGAAAAGTCCCTCTTCGGCCAACGGTTGGCCGAAAAGTCCCTCTTCGGCTAACTGGATGCCGACGGGGTGATACTTTTGATTTTTCTGCATTATGGTGTATAGTTTCTGAATTTGCTATAAAAATCATCATAGTTTCAAAAAAAAATCCTTCATTTTCACGCTGCAGAGTTTTTGTCCACCCGTCTGATCGACGCGCCGGTGACAGGTCCATGTATGTACAGCAATGAGTTTTTTTTACTGTAGGCAGTGAATGTTTCAGGTTTACGAGAGAGAAGCATTTCGATGGAGAACATTACATTTATAGCCATGGCATAAAGAATATCATGGTAAAAACTTCTTGTCCAACTCCAAACGGTCAGGTGGACGAGCCATGTCAGTTCACCCTCGAGATATTGTCATTGACAGTGACAGAGTTGTTTATAGAACACAAGCTGACCTACTGTATGTACAATATATACTCCAATATTGCCTAACATAGCAACCTCTATTGATGTGTCGGCACTTGGTTTGAAAAAGTTGCACCTGTTCTCATGAATGATAATATAGAGCGATTTTGACTTAGGATTCTCATTTCTGGAACTTATCAAAAAGGATGGATGACATGAGCTCAATACTTGCACTATTCATCATCGAAGACAAAGAGAGACGGTCACTGAAATCGATTGCCCACAGTTCTTATATGGTTTAATATTCTATACTTTTTTTTGAAACGGAGGCAAAAAATTTACCTTAATGATTAACTGAGGAGAGAGTATAGAGTTTTTGCAAGTGCCCCTTAATACACGACACTAGAGCATCTGCGGCTGC
>NC_041391.1:682942638-682998693 GCF_002162155.2 Triticum dicoccoides
GGCGCCGAAAAACGGCCCAGTCGCGCCCCCAAGAGCCCGTTTTTCGCCGGATTGGGCCGAAATTAGCGCCGACGGACCCAAGCTGAACCCGGCGCACTGGGGGGGGGCGCCGGGGCGAGTGGTTTTGGCACGAACGGGGGCGGGCCCGCCTAGTCAGCGAGACGCCGCTTCGTTGCCCTCATCGCCTCGGTTCCCGCGGGAATCAATGTCAAGGCTGCCGCGCTACCGCCCCGGTCAACCTCCATTGATGCTCCATTGATGCCTCACGGGCGGCGCAGTGAAGGCGCCGCCGACGCGTGTCCCGCCCGCTCCCGCCACGCGTCACCCGGCATGCAGCCTCCCCGCCGCCCCGCTGGGGCTATAAAAGGCGACCCCTCCTCGCCGGTGAACGCACAACCTCCCCCTGCATCCGCCCTCGCAAAAAGCAGCCCTCTCCCTCCTTCCCGCCAACGAGCAAAGCAAAGATGGTCGAGAGGTTTCCAGGCGATGGCGCGGCGGCGAACGGCTTCCGCCGCCGCCACCTCCAAGAGCCGGAGGCGCGCCTCCTCTACGAGGCCGAGTACCCGGCGCCCCCCTGGCATGCGCATGCCGAGGGCATGGAGACTGAGCGCCGACGGTGTCCCGGTGCCCGAAGGGCAGCACGGCGGGCGGAGATCGTCCGCATCCGCTCCTACCTAACGAAGGAACAGCGGGACGAGCCGAGGTACGCGCCCGATAGAGAAACGATGTGGACGATGTACTTCGAGCGCCGCCGCGAGGAGCAGGTCGCCTCCGTCAACGGCGTCATTCCCCGCGGCCGCCTCAACGCCGAAGGACGGCGCAAGTGGTGGGGCGTCCCCGGCTGCACCCTTGAGGCCGTCCTCGACCACATTGAGACCGGCAACGTGTCGCGCCTCGAGTACCAGACGCGGCCGTCCTTCTCTCGCCGCCGCGGCAATTCCTGGAAGCCACGACGAATGGAGCTGACGTCCTCGTCGTCAGGCTCCGGCTCGCCGGATCTCCGTCCCGTCAAGCCAGAGCCGGAGGAGACACCACAGCGGTGCCGCACCCGCAGCGGCGCCCTCGTCATCAACGAGGGTGCCCGCCCCTCCCCGCGCTCCCTTTGCCTGGTCCGGCCGAAGCCCGAGCCGGGCTTGCTCCCCGTGAAGCCAGAGCACGCCGACATGGTGGCCCCCGACGACGAGGCCTCCCTAAAATGGGCGAAGGAGGACTACATCCGCGAGCATGTGCGCCGCCAGCGCCAGGCGTACGCAGAGCTCCAGGCCCGGCAACGCGGCCGCGAGGAGGGCGGCGTCATCGTCCTCGACAGCGATGAGGAGGACGAGGTCTGGCCGTCTAGTGCCCGGCCGCGCGTCGGCGACCCTGGGCAGGGTTGCAGCAGGGACGGGGGTGGCTCCGGCGGTGTGCGCAACGACGATGATGACGACGACGATGGCGGCGGCGACTACACCCGCTTCTACAGGCTTCTCGGCATGTAGATGGCGGACGGTGGATGCAGCTTAGTAGCTGGCGTAGTTTCCTAGTTTGCATGTTTTTACTTTTTTATACAAATTTTAATGAAATTGCGCCGAGTTCGGAACAGATTGCCGAGTTTGCACAAGTTTCTACGTAATTTCGCCGAACTCAGGGCGACCTGATGAGGGACGAGTGGGGACTGAGTCGCCCCCAAGCGCCAAACTTGCGCTGGTTCGCCTCCGGGCGGTTCTTTTTCACCGCCCTGGGGGGCCGAACGGCTGAAGATGCTCTTACTCACACAAAGTTATCGTCTCTAGTTGTTTGGCGCCGGCGATGATTAACAAGTTTGCGTCCAACATTATTTTATTTAGCAAAATTGGCGGAGGGACGCTTTTGTTATGGAATAGCCTAGCGTTCCTCTCATTCCACACCATCTACTGCTTCATTACTGATGTTTGTTGCTTTCTACCAAAATAAAAGAACATAATACATCAACATCTTTTGTTTCATCTTTTGTTTCCCTGTTGACACAGATGACTTGGGCAAGTGGCACGTGCGCTAGGGATTATGATTTTTTTTTGTTTCATTGCAATGCACAGACATGTTTACGACATCAATAAAAAAAATCAACATATGTGATATAATATTCTAATTAGTTGTGGGTCGGGTCTTGTCGAAAAAGTTCCAGATGGTTAAAGTTGTAAACTGTCATGATTGGTCAGAACACTGTTGTGTCTCCGTTATCTAAAAATGGAAATTAGGCCAGGACTTCGTTATGTTGAATGGAATCGGGTCCATGTGCCCTGTTTGACTGCATGAGTTTTACATCTGCTGAGTCATAGCAGAACGGAAAGTTCGCCCTTGATATAAAGAACGGAAAGTTCCCCCTTGATATGTAGAGTGCCCTTGGCTTGGAATTCAGTAATTATGCAGAGTCCCCTTGGCTTGGAATTCAGTAATTATGCAGAGTCCCCTTGACTTGGAATTCAGTAATTATGCATCTGCTGAGTCTTACATAAAAACTGTATGACTTCCGACAAAAAAAACCATATGACTTGAGCCCTTCCGGAAAGAAAACTCTATCTACTCATTAGCACATGTTTGATTTTTGCCTTTCCGAAAAGACGAAGCGCGTGACTTGTACCATTGTACGCCGCCGAAAGGTTTGGGCTTCGGCTGGATGGCTCCTCTAGCATCTAGCGCCGATGTCGCACGAAGGGCGTATTCGGTAGCTCTCCACAGCCACAGAATCCTCAACTCCATAACCCAAGACCAGCATCCAGCTTCTCCTAAAAAATCCTGGAGTTCACAGATCGTTCGGCTCCATGGCTTCTCCCTGGTTAGCACTGGCTTGGGCTGGCAGCCCATTTGGCTTGTCTGCAGCCCAGCCTTCTCTTTTTTCCTCCCAAGTTCTCACCTTTGGCCCATCTTGATGCTTCTTCAACCTGCAACACTGACGAACATGGTTTCTCGTGAATCTATCAATTTGCTATCAAATAGGGAGATAAAGGCTGCGATTTGGATGAACTTCAACACGTCATTAGTTTCCCACTTTGCTCTGAATCCATTCTATCAAATAGCACACTGTACCATTCAGTAATGGAAGAGATCGGAGTTCAGATCTGACGCCTAATAAGTTCAGTTAACGCTGGCCACTAACAGTGAATGAGCTGGCACAACCCAGCCCAGTGCATGCGCAGACAGCTGCAGCGCCACAACGCGGGTGGCGCACCACTCTCCCCCACGCCCACCCTCGTGGGCGGCGCTCAACTGGTCCGCCAGGAATGCGGCCCCCGGGACAGAGCCGTCGATACAGGACAGAGGGAAGGACCTGGGTGTGGAATCGGCCGGAGAGGCTCAACCTCCTGACGACAAAGCTAGGTCAGGTCGCCAGAGAAGGAGGGCACCCGTGGGCGCGTCGGCGGCGGTTTAGGAAGATAAGGGAGTGAATTACACAAAACCACAACTTCGGGATAACTTATAGTCCCTCCGTTCGTAAATACTTGTCTTTTTAGGCATTTTAGCAAGTGACTACATACGGAGCAAAATGAGTGAATCTACACTCTAAAATATGTCTACATGCATCCGTATGTAGTAGTTATTTGAAATGTCTAGAAAGACAAATATTTAGGAACGGAGGGAGTAATACTTTACCACAACAGTTAAGTTTTTTTTGCAACAAATCTGGCTTCATTTAATCTTAGCAGAGGCCATCGAGATGCTGGACTCTTTCTAGGATGGAAGAAGAAGCATCTTCTTTTCTTCCATTCCAAGAAGTTGAAGCTCATCATATGAAGAACGCATAGAAGAACGTACAGGAGGGAAACAGAGTTGGCCGAGGAAAAACAAGAGCCATAGAAGAACGGAAAGTTCCTCCATAATATGCAGAGCGCCCTTGACTTGGATTTCGGTAATTATGCATCTGCTGAGTTTTACAGAAAAAATGTATGACTTCCGACCAAAAAAAAACGCATGACTTGAGCCCTTCCGGAAAGAAAACTCTATCTACTCATTAGCACATGATTGATTTTTGCCTTTCCGGAAAGATGAAGCGCGTGACTTGTACCGTTGTACGCCGCCGAAAGGTTTGAGCTTCGGCTGGATGGCTCCGAGAGCATGTAGCGCCGATGTCGCATGAAGGGTGTGTTCGGTAGCTCTCCACAGCCTCAGAATCCTCAACTCCATAACCCAAAACCAGCATCCAGCTTCTCCTGAAAAATCCTGGAGTTCACAGATCTCTCGGCTCCACGGCTTCTCCCTGGTTAGCATTGGTTTGGGCTGGCAGCCCATTTGGCTTGTCTGCAGCCCAGCATTCTCTTTTTTCCTCCCACATTCTCACCTTTTGGCCCACCTTGATGCTTCTTCAACCTGCAACACTGATGAACATGGTGTCTCTGAATCTGTCAATTTGCTATCAAATAGGGAGATAAAGGCCGCGATTTGTATGAACTTCAACACATAATATGTTTCCCACTTTGCTCCGAATCTATTCTATCAAATAGCACACTCTACCATTCAGTAATGGAAGAGATCGGAGTTCAGATCTGACGCCTAATAAATTCAGTTAACGCTAGCCACTAGCAGTGAGTGAGCCGGGACAGGCCAGCCTAGTGCATGCGCAGACAGCTGCAGCGCCATAACGCGGGCGTGGCGGCCACTCTCCCCCACGCCCATTCTCGCGGGCGGCGCTCAACTGGTCCGCGAGGAATGCGGCCGCCGGGACGGAGCCGTCGATACGGGACAGAGGGAAGGACCTGGGTATGGAATCGGCCGGAGAGGCTCAACCTCCTAACGGCAAATCTAGGTTGGGTCGCCAGAGAAGGAGGGCACCCGTGGGCGCATCGGCGGCGGTTGAGGAAGATAAGGGAGTTAATTACACAAAACCACAACTTCAGCATAACTTATAATACTTTTACACAACATTTGAGTTTTTTAATACAAAACCATAGTTTTAAATAGCCGGCTATAGCTCCGATATAGAGTTATAGCCTTTTTAGCATGGTGTCGCTAAGTGGTCGCCTTCATAAATACCCCGCTTTAGCTGATTTGGAGGCCCGCCGCTATTTTTCGTAGTCCGCTATTTAAAACATTGCACAAAACCACAACTTCTCCGCAACTTATAACACTTTACCATAACTTCTCCGCTATTTGGGCTCAATGATAGATTTGTGTTAAAAAAACTCAAAAGTTGTCGTAAAGTGTTATAAGTTGAACTGAACTTGTGGTTTTTTTGTTAGAAAATTCAAAAGTTGCGGCAAAGTGTTATAAGTTATCCTGAAGTTGTGGTTTTGTGTAATTAACTCAATATAAGGGGTCACGGAAGGGAGATGAGGGGAACAAGCGCGTCGTATGGGAGAGAAAAATCAGTGCAAACCGGTACGCAACCTCACTTGGCGGTGGCAATCGCGAGTAATATTTGCTAACTCCCGCTCCTTCGATTTTCGGGAGCTCGGGTTTCCCAACTCCAAGCTCCTCTAAATTTACTGTGACGCCCGGATAATTAGGCTACAGTAATCCCACGTTAACGATGCCACGTCACCTCGGTTACTGTTACTAATCTCGCGATGGATCAAAACTTTTAGATTCGAATTTGAATTTAAAAGTCAAACATCAAAAGTTTCAAACATTAAAACTAAAATGTTCTACGAGTGAAAAATAATCCCTAGATAATATTTGTGGAGAACCAACATTTTTAAAAAGGAGTTTGAATGTCCTATAATAAATTAAAACAGTAGCAAAATGATTAGTTAAATGCCTTTGTAATTAGTAAACAAATATAACCTAATTGTTTAGGGTGCCAAATCAATTATGGCAGTGTCATAAGTATTAGTACTAATTTAGGGGCTAGATTTATAATTTATAAAACAAAGGTAAAAATAAACAAAATTATAATAGAGGCAAAGACCCCTCCCCCCAATCCCCCTGGGTTGTTCGGCCCACCCCGCTAACAACCGGCCGGCCCACCCACTCCCCTCCATAACCTCCCACCGACGGAAACACTAACCCCCATCCCCCACTTCCCACTTCACACCCCCACTCTCCTCGCTCCCCACTCCCCGGTCCCCTTCTGGATCGGGGCAACAACCTCGGCGCCCGGTGCCCCGCTGCCTAACCCGCCGTTCTCCGTCGCCAGGCGCTCGTCGGACCCCGTTGGCGCCGTCCTGTCGTTTCTCCCTCGCCCTTCCCCCTTGCTCAAGATCACGCCCAAAGGCCGCAGACGCCATGGCCACCGCCGCCCCACCTGGACCTCGCCGGAGCCGCCTCGCCGGAACGCTCCCTCGCCGGATCTCCTCTCCGTCTCCGTCGGTCGTCCACGTCCTCCTCCAAAACGGCTCCCTCGAGCCTCACCGCCCCCTGGTCTCTACTTGAACGTGAGGCCCGCCTCCCCTCTCTTCCCTCTCTGTCTGGTGCCGTCTCCCGCTCGTCCCCACACGCTAGCACGAGCCGATTCGCCCCTAACCTACCCCCTCGTGGCCGCGCCGTGTGCGTGACGCGCCCGCATGCCCATCACATCCCCGACGCCTGACCGCACATCGCTGCTCGTCAGAGGCCAGCAGCCCGCGCCTCCTCGCCCCCCTGCACCAGCCTTCGCACCGCGCCCGCCGCGGGCCGCTGGCCGCGAACGGCGTCCTCCGCCGCCCCCAACTGCTCCGCCTACCCCACTTCACCCCTGGCGCTGGCACCGTCGCCCCACCGGTGCCTCGTTGTGCCCTGCCCCGGGGCTGGACTGGGCGAGCGCCCTGTCAGACGGGCTGCGCCTAGCACCCGCTTCAGCCGCCTAGCGCTCGCCCTGTTAAGGCCTTGGGCCACTGCCAAACGGGGCCCACACCCAGAATGATTTAAAAAAAGGATGAATTGAAAAGAATTTTAAATAAGTAAATACATAATTGATTAATTAATTAAAGAATTAATTAACTTAATTAATCATGTTTAATTAACCTAATTAGCTAATTAACTTAATTAACTTATGTTAATTATCTAAGCAGTCAATGACAGTGGGACCCATGCGTAAGTTTGACTAAGTCAACATGACTATTGACTGCTGACTGTGCAGTTGCCCAGTCAATGGGCCCCATCTGTCAGTTTAACCCAGTCAACACCTCTGTTGACTGCTAACGTCATGATGACGTTAGTAAACACTATTCAGGATAATGTTGACTTGAAATAATTAAATAAATTCTAAAAATGATTAAATCTTTTAAAATTAATATAAAATAAACTGTAGCTCGGATGGAAAAACTTTGTACATGAAAGTTTCTCAGAACGACAAGACGAATCCAGATACGCAGCCCGTTCGTCCGCCATGCGTCCCTAGGATAGTGAACCTTCAACATTGCACCTCCGGTTCATCTGTCTGAAAACGTGAAACACCGGGGATACTTTCCCGGATGTTTCCTCCTTTCGCCGATATCACCTACTACCGCGTTAGGGCACACCTAACATCGCTCATTGTCATGTCATGCATTGTAATGCTTATTTTTGCATTGTATTTACTGTTTCTTCCCCCTCTTCTCTCCGGTAGACTACGAGACCGATGTTGCTGCTACCCAGTTCGACTATGGAGTTGACGACCCCTCCTTCTTGCCAGAGCAACCAGGAAAGCCCCCCCTTGATCACCAGATATCGCCTATTCTTCTCTCTACTGCTTGCATTAGAGTAGTGTAGCATGTTACTGTTTGGTTACTCCTATTCGGTTGCATAGCCTGTCATTGTTGCTACAGTCATTGATACCTTACCCGCAATCCTAAATGCTTATTATAGGATGCTAGTTTATCATCATTGGCCCTACATTCTTGTCAGTCTGCCTTGCTATACTATCGGGTCGTGATCACTCGGGAGGTGATCACGGGTATATACTATACATTTATATTTACTATACAGATGGTGACTAAAGTCGGGTCAGCTCGTTGAGTACCCGCGAGTGATTCATGGACTGGGGGCTGAAAGGACATTTGTCCCGTCGGCCCTCTGTGTGGATCTTTGTGGCAGAGCGACAGGGGAGGTTGAGACCACCTAGGCGAGAGGTGGGCCTGGCCTTGGACGGCGTTCGCGGTTACTTCATAATAACACGCTTAACGAGATCTTGGTATTTGATCTGAGTCTGGCCACTGGCCTATATGCACTAACCAACTATGCGGGAACAGTTATGGGCACTCGGCGTCGTGGTATCAGTCGAAGCCTTCATGACGTCAGCGACTGAGCGTCGCGCGCCGGATTGGACCGTAAGCCTGCTCTTGTATTAAGGGGGCTAGGTCTGCTTCCGGCCGCCCACACAATGTGCAAGTGTGCAATGGGCGATGGGCCCAGACCCCTACGTGCATAGGATTTAGATCGGTGTGTTGACCTCTCTGTTGTGCCTAGGTGGGGCTGCGACGTGTTGATCTTCCGTGGCCGGGCATGACCCAGGAAAGTGTGTCCGGCCAAATGGGATCGAGCATGTTGGGTTATGTGGTGCACCCCTACAGGGAATTTTATCTATTCGAATAGCCGTGTCCCTCAGTAAAAGGACGACCCGAAGTTGTACCTTGACCTTATGACAACTAGAACCGGATACTTAATATAACACACCCAGACAAGTTCCAGAGACAACCCGGTGATCGCTTTTCCACAGGGCGATGACGGGAAGATCGCCAGGTAGGATTATGCTATGCGATGCTACTTGGAGGACTTCAATCTACTGTCTTCTACATGCTGCAAGACGGAGGCTGCCAGAAGTGTAGTCTTCGATAGGACTAGCTATCCCCCTCTTATTCTGGCATTCTGTGGTTCAGTCCACTGATATTGCCTCCTTACACATATACCCATGCATATTTAGTGTAGCTCCTTGCTTGTGAGTACTTTGGATGAGTACTCACGGTTGCTTTGCTCCCTCTTTCCCCCCTTTTCCCTCTTCTTCCCGGATGTCGCAACCAGGCGTTGGAGCCCAGGAGCCAGACGCCACTGTCGACGATGACTCCTACTACACTGGAGGTGCCTACTACTACATGCAGGCCACTGACGACGACCAGGAGTAGTTAGGTGGATCCCAGGCAGGAGGCCCGCGCCTCTTTCGATCTGTATCCCAGTTTGTGCTAGTCATCTTATGGCAACTTGATTAACTTATGTCTGTACTCAGATATTGTTGCTTCCGCTAACTCGTTGATGTCGAGCACTTGTATTCGAGCCCTCGAGGCCCCTGGCTTGTAATATGATGCTTGTATGACTTATTTTACTTTTAAAGTTGTGTTGTGATATCTTCCCATGAGTCACTGATCTTGATCGTACACGTCTGCGTGCATGATTAGTGTATGATTGAATCGGGGGCGTCACAAGTTGGTATCAGAGCCGACTGCCTGTAGGTAGCCCCCTTTCCAACTCCTTGGCCGAAGTCGAGTCTAGTCACTACAAAAACTTTTACTAACATGGTTGTGTGGCTTACGGGCCCACATTGCCATTAGGTGGTATGAGGATCTTTTATTCCTCATCTTTATTCTGGGGCTCTGATCTCTCTTCTATTCGGGTTTGAAATGAATTTACTAACTTTGACTCTAGGTTCTTGTAACTACTTCCTCCTAGAGAGCTCCTTATTCAGATGATCGCCTGCTGCACTAGAAGATTTCAAACATACTCTCCGGTATAATCTCGAGACTTTGCGCCTGTTGCTTTTGCAATTCTCTACCACCAAAATATCCCTATGGGTAAATACATACACCTACCATTCTTACCTTTAATCCTAGTTGATCCTGTTATTACAAGATACCCCGAAATTCTCTCTATTGCTTCGAGAAAACTTTGTGCTTACTGCCTTGCAGTTCTAAGCCACCTGATTACCCCTACGGATATTTTCTTGCACCTATCGAGTATCCACTCATCCCCACTTGATTCATGTGTTTCACCAAAGTCATCGGAATACCTATCGATCTTCCAAAAATCCTCAACAACCTATTGCTTTTGAAGCTTGCTTGCATTATGAATAATCCCATAAGTCTAGTAATCTTATTGACATCCTTTGCCATTATCATTCTGAGTTCGCTGATTCAATATGTTGCGAATGCTCGCAATCCTCAATCGGGTCCTAGAATTCATCCTTTTGGCTCAGACGTCATTTTAAAGATGAGCTGGATATCGACCAATCAAATCGCCATCGATTGTACCCCTAAGCCTACTCAACATATCCACCCTTAATCAGAGTGTTTGCTTCTGATCCCTTGAATTGGAAATCATAGTTCCTTTGCATTTGAGCTTTGAATTAGTCAGTTGTTTCTATGATCCAATGCCTTTGCATTGTTTCTTCCTCTTATTGTGTGTCGATGCTCACATTAGCTCCATTATGGACCATCTGATCCTTTGTTGAATTATCATCTACGGTGTCCTTTGTATACAAAAACCTCGAGAAGTTCTTTCCCTGATACATAACGCCTTTGGTAAATTGTATCCTCTGCATTGACAACCATGCTCTACTTTCGAGCTTGGGCTAATTACTCCTAAGAAGTTTGTGTTATATGTTCCTAAGATGCCCCGATGGGTTGAACCTATGCCTTCCCTAATATGTGTAAGCTCATAAGTTTTGCGAGTTATACTCTACTGCTTTTCGTCAGATAAAATTCCAACACTACAACTTCTTTGAAAGCGAGAAGTGAATGAAAAGTTGTGCATTGAAGAAGTGGAAGTCGACCTTGAACTTTGTGTTCATGCCCATGGACACGATGTATATCTTATCATAGAAGCTACTCTTAAATTAATTATTCCCTTGGTATAAGTTCATCTTATATCTGGGATCTGGTCTTTTTGCAATCATGGTTCCGACCATATTGATATTCATTGCTTCCTTTTCTCGGATAAGTGGAAGTACTTGTCTTCTGCAGATCATTGCACCTATCCAACCTGTACTTTATCTACCGTCAATTATTACACTCTAGTATCTTGAGAATACCATGGAACTGCATAACTTCTTATGGGTTCTTCATCAACTGTTATTTCTCACTGATTCCAATTTTCTTGGGTTCTGGGTTGTGGTCAACTGATAACACCGATAAGTGAATCGATTCCGCACTCCGATTCAATAATGTTAAGTAATTTTCATTGCTTACAAGTTGAAAAATCCTTCAAGTCATTCCTATCCTGATCGGCTATATCCTTATCGTGCTAAATTTTAATTGTGCTACTTGGTCCTTTTTCCCAGAGCACAATTCCGACGATGGGCGAAGCTACGTCGATTTTCCTCATCTTATCATTTCACCTCGAACAACAAGCTTGGTCTCGAGCTTGTATCATATCCGTGGTTCCAATAGCCCTTCGCTTCATCATTCCTTTTGCGGGATGTCATCGCTGATCAATTGCTTCTTCGTGGATCTTCTCGAAAACAAATTGTCGTGATCATCATCAACATTTGACTCCTTCCAGGATATCAATGGAATTCTTGATGATAAGTGCCATCCTCGTTCCTTGGTAATTTATCGACAACATCCTTACCTTCCTTTCATCACAAACTTGATCATGTTATGGAGCTCCTTGCTAACCAGCTTATGTTATGTTCTACCTTGGAGTATTACCATCTTTTATGTCAGGATATTGTGAGAATTGCTCCACCACTTAAGAATTCTTGGTGTAGTGATACTTATTACCATCACCATTCTTTTCTTGGTCCCCGTGTTGTTTCTAACCGGAATACCGACAAATGGTCTATGATGTGTAAATTCAAAACTTCTAGCAACCCTATTACTTTGAAGTTCTTGGTCGATAGTTTCATTCTAAGTCTATTTCTTATTGAATCATTATTCGAACATTGATCGTGCTACCTAGTCCAGATTTTTGGGTGCACCTTTCTGTCATTGTTCATTTATGTATGTTTTCCTTGAGCCTACATCATTATATCATTTGACCTGACTAATGTTATCTCCTTGTTCACATAATTGTGGAAATCCATCTTTTGTGAAATCTCGATGAATTGACGTTGAGTCCATCAGCCACCTCCTCATCCTCTCCTTGGTTTAATGATGAACTCTTATTTCAAAACTTGCTTCTATAGTTCATTTCCCGAGAATCTACAATGTCACCTCGTCAATTTGTGTCGAACCTATTCTTCTTAGGCATCCTGAGTCTGAGGTATCCTAACACCAATTAGATCTGAATCTCGGTCAGATATGATGGTTGGAACATATTTCCAAGAGTTATAACATTGGTCTTATATGACCCTGTAAGCTGATGTCATGCCTAGCACACCTGGCCGGAGGACCTATTGATATATCTTCCTTTTATCAAGGTTAGCCATTATTTCATGAGGAAATTGTAAGACTTATTCTATAAGTTGTTTCTGATGGATCCTTTGTGAATCTGAAGTCCGACCTTTACCTCCTGACCATGTCTATGCTATCCCGAAGCATGACTGTGGTTACTCAAACATCAAAGGGAAAATTGTAAGCGCAATGCTAAATGTCTCTTGGTCTATTATTCAAACACCATTGTACGGGTAAACATCTTGGATTTCTTTGCCCCTCTAAATGTTGGTGTACTTGATGTCCTCCCATGTATATCATGCTCAGCCTTGTTTTAAAGGATATACTCCAAATACCTGTGTTTACACACATTATCCTTTTGATTGGTATGATTAATCTATTAATCACATTTTCCTTTCCATTCTTTTGTTTAACCTTTCCTGAATCTTTCTTAACTGAGCAGAGATAATTCCCTGCTTAAGTAGATAGACACCATATTGTACCACCCTGTCTGTAAGACCATGTTACTATTGTTGATGACATTCCGGTAACCACCGATGGGTGATAACTTTGCCAATTGGTTTGCCTCGTTTAACAAGCAGGAAAATTGCTCTCTTCGTTCCCCGTTCTTGGTACCGACATTGTTGCCGGCATAGCTGACAAGCTATTCACTGACATGCCTCCCTGTCGCGATTGTGCAAGATTTCACCACCCTTCCTACTTTCAACCCACATGGTGGGCCCATAACCCATAGGTCCACTGGATCGAAACCTGACTCTTCTTTACAACCCAGATTCTAATGTATCCTTTGCACCTGGCTTCGTATGTGATTCACGAGCTAAATGCTATAGCATTAATCATCCTGGAATCAAATACCATGTTATTCTCGTTATTCAAACCCCCATTCCAGCTTCTGTCTAGTCAGCGAATGATTGCCTACCCATTTGAAACTTGGTACCATCATATATTGCACTTAACGAATTCACTGAAATACAACTCGTGGGGTACCTTGTGTATTTCCCATTGAGTTCACTATCTGATGCCAAGCTTTGTGGAGATGTGTTCTTCCAGAATTTTTCCCCTTGGTCGCGTTCATAGGACGATGGAGATTGCTGGAAATATGCCCTAGAGGCAATAATAAATTAGTTATTATTATTATATTTCCTTGTTCATGATAATCATTTATTATCCATGCTATAATTGTATTGATAGGAAACTCATATACATGTGTGGGTACATAGACAACACCATGTCCCTAGTAAGCCTCTAGTTGACTAGCTCGTTGATCAATAGATGGTTACGGTTTCTTGACCATGGACATTGGATGTCGTTGATAACGGGATCACATCATTAGGAGAATGATGTGATGGACAAGACCCAATCCTAAGCCTAGCACAAAGATCGTGTAGTTCGTATGCTAAGCTTTTCTAATGTCAAGTATCATTTCCTTAGACCATGAGATTGTGCAACTCCGGATACCGTAGGAATGCTTTGGGTGTACCAAACGTCACAACGTAACTGGGTGGCTATAAAGGTGCACTACAGGTATCTCCGAAAGTGTCTGTTGGGTTGGCACGAATCGAGACTGGGATTTGTCACTCCATGTAACAGAGAGGTATCTCTGGGCCCACTCGGTAGGACATCATCATAATTTGCACAATGTGACCAAGGGGTTGATCACGGGATGATGTGTTATGGAACGAGTAAAGAGACTTGCTGGTAACGAGATTGAACAAGGTATCGGGATACCGACGATCGAATCTCGGGCAAGTACAATACCGCTAGACAAAGGGAATTGAATACGGGATTGATTGAGTCCTTGACATCGTGGTTCATCCGATGAGATCATCGTGGAACATGTGGGAGCCAACATGGGTATCCAGATCCCGCTGTTGGGTATTGACCGGAGAACGTCTCGGTCATGTTTGCATGGTTCCCGAACCCGTAGGGTCTACACACTTAAGGTTCGATGACGCTAGGGTTATAGGGAATAGATACGTGGTTACCGAATGTTGTTCGGAGTCTCGGATGAGATCCCGGATGTCACGAGGAGTTCCGGAATGGTCCGGAGGTAAAGATTTATATATGGGAAGTCCTGTTTTGGTCACTGGAAAAGTTTCAGGTGTTATCGGTAATGTACCGGGACCACCGGGAGGGTCCCGGGGGTCCACCAAGTGGGCCACCGGCCCCAGATGGCTGCATGGGCCAATTGTGGGAGGGGACCAGCCCCAGGTGGGCTGGTGCGCCCCCCCACAAGGGCCCAAGGCGCCTAGGGTTTGGGGAGGGGGCGGCTCACCTTGCTTGGGGGGCAAGTTTCCCCCTCTCCCCCCTTTGCCGCCACCCTAGATGGGTTTTGGGGCTGTCGCACCCCTAGGGGTGGGAACCCTGGAGGGGGTGCAGCCCCCTCCCTCTCCCCTATATATACTTGAGGTTTTGGGGATGCCAAACACAAGAGTTTCCACCTCTCCGTGGTGCAGCCCTACCTCTCTTTCTCCTTGTCTCTCGCGGTGCTTGGCGAAGCCCTGCTGGATTACCACGCTCCTCCATCACCACCATGCCGTTGTGCTGCTGCTGGATGGAGTCTTCCTCAACCTCTCCCTCTCTCCTTGCTGGATCAAGGCATGGGACACGTCACCGGGCTGCACGTGTGTTGAACGCGGAGGTGTCGTCCGTTCGGCACTAGGATCTCCGATGATTTGGATCACGACGAGTACGACTCCTTCAACCCCATTCTCTTGAACGCTTCCGCTTAGTGATCTACAAGGGTATGTAGATGCATTCCCCTCTCTCTCGTTGCTAGTCTCTCCATAAATAGATCTTGGTGACTCATAGGAAAATTTTGAATTTCTGCTACGTTCCCCAACAGTGGCATCATGAGCTAGGTCTATTGCGTAGATTCTTTGCACGAGTAGAACACAAAATAGTTGTGGGCGTTGATTTTGTTCAATATGCTTACCGGTACTAGTCCAATCTTGTTTCGACGGTATTGTGGGATGAAGCGGCCCAGACCGACCTTACACGTACACTTACGTGAGACAGGTTCCACCGACTGACATGCACTTGTTGCATAAGGTGGCTAGCGGGTGCCAGTCTCTCCCACTTTAGTCGAATCGGATTCGATGAAAAGGGTCCTTATGAAGGGTAAATAGCAATTGGCATATCACGGTGTGGTTTTTGCGTAGGTAAGAAACGTTCTTGCTAGAAACCCATAGCAGCCACGTAAAACATGCAAACAACAATTAGAGGACGTCTAACTTGTTTTTGCAGGGTATGCTATGTGATGTGATATGGACAAAAAGAATGTGATGAATGATATGTGATGTATGAGATTAATCATGTTCTTGTAATAGGAATCACGACTTGCATGTCGATGAGTATGACAACCGGCAGGAGCCATAGGAGTTGTCTTAATTTATTGTATGACCTGCGTGTCATTGAACAATGCCATGTAAATACTTTACTTTATTGCTAAACCGTTAACCCTAGTAGTAGAAGTAATAGATGGTGAGACAACTTCATGGAGACAGGATGATGGAGATCATGATGATGGAGATCATGGTATCATGCCGGTGACAATGATGATCATGGAGCCCCGAAGATGGAGATCAAAAGGAGAAAAATGATATTGGCCATATCATGTCACTTTTTTATTGCATGTGATGTTTATCATGTTTATGCATCTTATTTGCTTAGAACGACGGTAGTAAATAAGATGATCCCTCATTAAAATTTCAAGAAAGTGTTCCCCCTAACTGTGCACCGTTGCGAAAGTTTGTCGTTTCGAAGCACCACGTGATGATCGGGTGTGATAGATTCTAACGTTCACATACAACGGGTGTAAGCCAGATTTACACACGCGAAACACTTAGGTTGACTTGACGAGCCTAGCATGTACAGACATGGCCTCGGAACACAAGATACCGAAAGGTCGAGCATGAGTCGTATGGTAGATACGATCAACATGAAGATGTTCACCGATGATGACTAGTCCGTCTCACGTGATGATCGGACACGTCCTAGTTGACTCGGATCATGTTATCACTTGGATGACTGGAAGGATGTCTATCTGAGTGGGAGTTCATTAGATGAACTTAATTATCCTAAACATAGTCAAAAATCCTTTGCAAATTATGTCATAGCCCGCGCTTTAGTTCTACTATTTTAGATATGTTCCTAGAGAAAATATAGTTGAAAGTTGACAGTAGCAATTATGCGGACAGTAGAAGGCTTATGTCCTTAATGCGCCGCTCAGTGTGCTGGACCTCGAACGTGGTCTGTGGATGTTGCGAACATCTGACATGCACGTTTTGATGACTACATGATAGTTCGGTAATGCTAAATGGTTTAGAATTGAGGCACCGAAGACATATTTGAAATGTCGCAGAACATATGAGATGTTCCAAGAGATGAAATTGGGATTTCAGGCTCGTGCCCACGTCAAGAGGTATGAGACCTCCGACGATTTTTTTAGCCTACAAACTAAGGGAGAAGATCTCAATCGTTGAGCTTGTACTCAGATTGTCCGGGTACAACAATCACTTGATTCGAGTGGGAGTTAATCTTCCAAATGAGATAGTGATGTTTTTCCAAAGACATTGCCACCAAGCTACTAGAGCTTTGTGATGAACTATAACATAACAGGGATAGATATGATGATCCTTGAGCTATTCGCAATGTTCGACACCGCGAATGTAGAAATCAAGAAGGAGCATCAATTGTTGATGGTTAGTGAAACCACTAGTTTCAAGAAGGGCAAGGGCAAGAAGGGGTACTTCATGAAACGGCAAATCAGTTGCTGCTCCAGTGAAGAAACCCAGGGTTGAACCCAAACCCGAGACTAAGTGCTTCTGTAATGAGGGAACAGACACTGAAGCAGAATTACCCTAGATACTTGGTAGATGAGAAGGCTGGCAAGGTCGATAGAAGTATATAGGATATACATTATGTTAATGTGTACTTTAAAAGTACTCCTAGTAGCACCAGGGTATTAGATACCGGTTTGGTTGCTAAGTGTTAGTAACTCGAAATAAAAGCTACGGAATAAAGGGAGACTAGCTAAAGGTGAGCTGACGATATGTGTTGGAAGTGTTTCCAAGGTTGATGTGATCAAGCATCGCATGCTCCCTCTACCATCGAGATTGGTGTTAAACCTAAATAATTGTTATTTGGTGTTTGCGTTGAGCATAGACATGATTGGATTATGTCTGTCGCAATACGGTTATTCATTTAAGGAGAATAATGGTTACTCTGTTTATTTGAATAATACCTTCAATGGTCTTGCACGGTTTATTGAATCTCGATCGTAGTGATACACATGTTCATGCCAAAAGATATAAGATAGTACCACCTACTTGTGGCACTGCCATGTAAGTCATATTGGTATAAAACGCATGAAGAAGTTCCATGTTGTTGGATCTTTGGACTCACTCGTTTTTGAAAAGTTTGAGACATGCAAACCATGTCTATTGGTGTATACGCATGAAGAAACTCCATGCAAATGGATCGTTTGGACTCACTTGATTTTGAATCACTTGAGATATGCAAATCACACCACATGGGCAAGATGACTAAAAGCCTCGTTTTCAGTAAAATTGAACAAGAAAGCAACTTGTTGGAAGTAATACATTTTGATGTGTGCAGTCCAATGAGTGCTGAGCACGCAGTGATATTGTTATGTTCTTACTTCACGGATGATTTGAGTAGATACTGAGTATATTTACTTGATGAAACACAAGTCTGAATTATTGAATGGTTCAAGTAACTTCAGAGTGAAGATTGAAGGTCATCGTGACAAGAGGATAAAATGTCTATGATATGATCATAGAGATGAGTATCTGAGTGACGAGCTTTGGCACGCATTTAAGACATTGTGGAAATTGTTTCACAATTAATACCGCCTGGAACACCATAGAGTGATGTTGTGTCCAAACATCATAGTTGCACCCTATTGGATATGGTGGGTACCATGATATCTCTTATCGAATTACCACTATCGTTCATCGGTTAGGCATTAGAGACAACCGCACTCACATTAATAGGGCACCACGTAATTCCGTTGAGACGACACCGTTTGAACTATGGTTTGGAGAAACCTAAGTTGACGTTTCTTAAAAGTTTGGGGCTGCGACACTTATGTGAAAAAGTTTCAGGTTGATAAGCTCGAACCCAAAGCGGATAAAATGCATCTTCATAGGACACCCAAAACAGTTGGGTATACCTCCTAATTCAGA
Organism: Triticum dicoccoides; assembly: GCF_002162155.2. Classification (NCBI taxonomy): domain Eukaryota; kingdom Viridiplantae; phylum Streptophyta; class Magnoliopsida; order Poales; family Poaceae; genus Triticum; species Triticum dicoccoides. Next base: position 682,961,018 of record NC_041391.1, read on the forward strand.
TCCGAAAGCAATAGGAATTGTTTCTTGAATCGGGTCCTTTCTCGAGGAATGTTTGTCTCGAAAATTGAGTGGGCGGATGGTGGAGACCTGATAAGGTTATTGAACCATCACTTCAACCAGTGTGTAGCAGGGCACATGAAGTTGTTCCTGTGGTGCCTACAGCAATTGAAGTAGAAGCTAATGATAGTGATCATGAAGTTTTGGATCAAGTCACTACCGTACCTCGTAGGGTGACAAGGATGCGTACTACTTCAGAGTGGTACAGTAATCCTGTCTTGAAGGTCATGTTGCTAGACAACAATGAACCTATGAGCTATGGAGAAGCGAAGGTGGGCCCATATTCCCACAAATGGTTAGAAGCCATGAAATCCGAGATAGGATCCATGTATCAGAACAAAGCATGGACTTTGGTGGACTTGCCTGATGATCGGCAAGCCATTGAGATAAATGGATCTTTAAGAAGAAGACGGACGTGGACGGTAATGTCACCGTCTATGAAGCTCGACTTGTGGCGAAGAGTTTTTCACAAGTTCAAGGATTGACTACGATGATATTTTCTCATCCATAGCGATGCTTAAGTCCGTCGGAATCATGTTAGCATAAGCTGCATTTATGAAGTCTGGCAGATGGATGTCAAAACGAGTTTCCTTACCAGTCTTCGTAAGGAAAGGTTGTATGTGATACAATCAGAAAGGTTTTTTCGATCCTAAGGATGCTAAAAGGTATGCTGGCTCTAGGGATCCTTCCATGGACTGGAGTAAGCATCTCGGAGTTGGAATATACACTTTGATAAGATCATCAAAGATTTTGGGTTTATACAAAGTTTATGAGAAATTTGTATTTCCAAGGAGTGAGTGGGAGCACTATAGAATTTCTGATAAGTATATGTTGTTGACATATTGTTGATCAGAAATGATGTAGAATTTCTGGAAAGCATATAGGGTTGTTTGAAAGGTGTTTTTCAATAGAAAACCTGGGTTAAGCTTCTTGAACATTGAACATCAAGATCTATGAGGATAGATCAAAAAATGCTAAATGGTACTTTCAAATGAGCACATACCTTGACATGATCTTGAAGGTGTTCAAGATGGATCAGTCAAAGAAGCAGTTCTTGCCTGAGTTGTAAGGTATGAAGTTAAGAGTTAAAGCTCGACCACGGCAGAAGAGAGAGAAAGGATGAAGGTCATCCCCTATGCTTCAGACGTAGGCTCTATAGTATGCTATGCTGTGTACTGCACCGGAAGTGTGCCTTGCCATGAGTCAGTCAAGCGGTACAAGAATGATCCAGGAATGGATCATAGGACAGCGGCCAAAATTGTCCTTGGAGCAAATAAGGACATGTTTCTCGATTATGGAGGTGATAAAGAGTTTGGCGTAAAGGGTTACATCGATGCAAGCTTTAACACCTATCCGAGTGACTCTGAGTAGCAAACCGGATACGTATAGTGGAGCAACCATTTCGAATAGCTCCAAGTGGAGCGTGGAAGCAGCATTTACAATATGACATAAAGAATGGCGAAATACATACGGATCTGAATCTTGCAGACCCGTTGACTAAAACCTCTCTCACAAGCAAAACATGATCAAACCCCAGAACTCATTGAGTCTTAATCACATGGTGATGTGAACTAGTTTAGCGACACTAGTAAACTCTTTTGATGTTGGTCACATGGCGATGTGACCTGTCAATGTTAATCACATGGCGATGTGAACTAGATTATTGACTCTAGTGCAAGTGGGAGACTGTTGGAAATATGCCCTAGAGGCAATAATAAATTAGTTATTATTATTATATTTCCTTGTTCATGATAATCGTTTATTATCCATGCTATAATTGTATTGATAGGAAACTCAAATACATGTGTGGGTACATAGACAACACCATGTCCCTAGTAAGCCTCTAGTTTACTAGCTCGTTGATCAATAGATGGTTACGGTTTCCTGACCATGGACATTGGATGTCGTTGATAAAGGGATCACATCATTAGGAGAATAATGTGATGGACAAGACCCAATCCTAAGCCTAGCACAAAGATCGTGTAGTTCGTATGCTAAAGCTTTTCTAATGTCAAGTATCATTTCCTTAGACCATGAGATTGTGCAACTCCGGATACCGTAGGAATGCTTTGGGTGTACCAAACGTCACAACATAACTGGGTGGCTATAAAGGTGCACTACAGGTATCTCCAAAAGTGTCTGTTGGGTAGGCACGAATCGAGACTGGGATTTGTCACTCCGTGTAACGGAGAGGTATCTCTGGGCCCACTCGATAGGACATCATCATAATGTGCACAATGTGACCAAGGGGTTGATCACGAGATGATGTGTTATGCAACGAGTAAAGAGACTTGCCGGTAACGAGATTGAGCAAGGTATCGGGATACCGACGATCGAATCTTGGGCAAGTACAATACCACTAGACAAAGGGAATTGAATACAGGATTGATTGAGTCCTTGACATCGTGGTTCATCCGATGAGATCATCGTGGAACATGTGGGAGCCAACATGGGTATCCAGATCCCGCTGTTGGTTATTGACCGGAGAACGTCTCGGTCATGTCTGCATGGTTCCCGAACCCGTAGGGTCTACACACTTAAGGTCTGATGACGCTAGGTGAGGGAGTCCTGGATTAGGGGGTGTCCGGATGGCCAGACTAAGACCTTTGGCCAGACTCGTGGACTATGAAGATACAAGATTGAAGACTCTGTCCCGTGTCCGGATGGGACTTTCCTTGGCATGGAAGGCAAGCTTGGCGATACGATATGAAGATCTCCTCCCATTGTAACCGACTCTATGTAACCCTAGCCCTCTCCGGTGTCTATATAAACCGGAGAGTTTTAGTCCGTAGGACGAACAACAATCATACCATAGGCTAGATTCTAGGGTTTAGCCACTCCGATCTCGTTTTAGATCTACTCTTGTACTACCCATATCATCAATATTAATCAAGCAGGGGTAGGGTTTTACCTCCATCGAGAGGGCCCAAACCTAGGTAAAAACATCGTGTCCCTTGTCTCCTGTTACCAGCCACCTAGACGCACAGTTCGGGACCCCCTACCTGAGATCCGCCGGTTTTGACACCGACATTGGTGCTCTCATTGAGAGTTCCGCTGTGTCGTCACCATCAGGAAGGATGTCGCATCTCGTCTTTAAAGACAGCATCGTTGCTAAAGGAGTTTTGGCTGTCGGCCAAACTCTCCGGCTAGGCAGGTTTTTGATGACCACCAGTCCGGCCGCCGCGCCAACGATGACCTCTCGGGCCATCGAAAGCAATCTTCACATCAGCTCGGAGATCGCCGAGCAGTTAGATCCGATGGAGCTCTTCTCCCTGAACGAACTCTTGGATCGCATCGCGGCCCTGGGAGTCGCTGCTGATTACGACCAGATTGGGCTTAAACCTGATCAGAGAGAGATCGACTCTCCCCAGATCACCCACCATGTTGAAGTGGTGGAAGAACAATGCGGTGAGTCTTCGCCCGCCCTAAGGACCAGATGCGTCCGAATTCCCGATCCCTCCAGGCCGGAAACCCGCGGAGGGGAGGATGTCGCCCGAACCCTGAACCTAAAGTCAGGTAGTAGGCCCGATTCATCGAATAATACCCGAGAAAGCAAGCTTCCGAATTCGGAAACCACTCGGCCCCTGAATCTTACATCGGGTAGGGTTCCGAATTTATTTCCACCCACCCACCCAACTATACGAGATTTATCCCTAATACGGCAAGAGTTCGGAGAAACAGTACACCACTACTGGGCCAGATTCCTCCTGGTTATGAACAGCATAAAGCACTGCCGCGAGAAAGAAGCAATTTCACTCTTCCTTAACAACTGCACGGACATCGGAACCCTCAACCCCATAAGTCGCCGCGAAATTACACGATTCGCCGACTTGACATCCATAGTACGAAAGTATTGCGCGACTGAAAGCGTTCGGAAAACCGAAGATAAATTCTGGGACAATCCGGCCCCGAATATAACACGAGTCCGAAACAAAAGGGCGCATTATCGCCAGGCATCTGAGCCAAACTTCAAAAAACAAAAACCCTCTACAGGGTACGGGACCGTATTGGAAGGATGGCTCAATGGACCCTGTAGAATTCATAATTCAGGGAAAGCCACACCAACGCACAGCCTTAGAGCATGTTGGATACTACGGAAGGTAGCCAGAAGCGGCGAGGAGCTTTTAACTCCAGCACCCGAAGAATACCTCCCCAGTACGGTGTCGACAGTCTTCGAGACGTTCACATCAAACAATGCAAGGAAGCGAACGCTCCGCAACCTCGCCGAAGTTTACCAAGTAGCAACAATAAACCCATGGAGTGACACGGCTATCACCTTTAACGCCAGTGACGAACCTAAATTCCGGACAGCCCGAGCACCAGCCGCATTGGTCCTCAGTCCGATAGTGGACGGCTTTCGACTTACAAAGGTACTCATGGACGGCGGCAGTGGACTCAACCTCATCTACGAGGAAACCCTGCGAAAAATGGAAATTGACTGGAGCCGCATTGAGCGAAGCAACACAACTTTTAGGGGAAAAATCCCAAGCCGGTAAGCGTGCAGTTCAGGAAAAATCACACTAGATGTGGTGTTCGGCAGGCCGGACAATTACAGATCCAAGGAGGTCACGTTTCAAGTGGCCCCGTTCAGCAGCGGCTACCACGCTTTGCTAGGGCGAGAAGCATTTACAATTTTCCAAGCCATACCCCATTACGGGTACATGAAGCTCAAAATGCCTGGGACGAACGGAATCATCACTCTCGCAAGTGATCCGGACATAGCGCTCCGCGCTGAAAACAAGACAGCTGCACTGGCCCTGGAGGCATTATCTGAGGCCCTAGCAGCCGGGGAGTTAACGGCGTTGCGCTCCACGGTGGACAGGGACGACGTGATACTAGACAAGAGATCCAAGTCCACCTCTTTTAAACCGGCGGACGAAATAGTCAAATTCCAAATCCATCCAACGGACCCTACAAAAACGGCCTCCATCGGGGCACATTTAAAACCCGATGTAGACGCTGCACTCAGAGAATTTCTGCGAGAAAATTGGGACATTTTCGCCTGGCACCCCTCGGATATGCCAGGAATCCCACGCAGGCTGGCCGAGCACAGCCTGAACATCATAAAAGGGTTTAAACCCGTCAAGCAGACCCTACGGCACTTTTACGAACCTAAGAGACAAGCCATGGGAGAGGAGCTAGCAAAACTGCTGGAAGCCGGGTTCATCAGAGATATTAAACATCTGGACTGGCTAGCAAACCTGGTGATGGTACCAAAGAAGGACAAATCTTGGCGCCTATGTGTCGATTTCAAAGACCTAAACAAGGCCTGTCCAAAGGACCCTTTCCCACTCCCTCGAATCGATCAAATCATCGACGCCACTTCAGGACACGACTCATTGTTTTCCTCGATGCGTACTCTCGCTACCATCAAATCAAGATGGCAGAGTCATGTTGGGGAACGTAGTAATTTCAAAAATTTTCCTACGCACACGCAAGATCATGGTGATGATATAGCAACGAGAGGGGAGAGTGTTCGTCCACGTACCCTCATAGACCGTAAGCGGAAGCGTTAGCACAACGCGGTTGATGTAGTCGTACGTCTTCACGATCCGACCGATCCAAGCACCGAACGTACGGCACCTCCGAGTTCAGCACACGTTCAGCTCGATGACGATCCCCGGGCTCCGATCCAGCAAAGCTTCGGGGATGAGTTCCGTCAGCACGACGGCGTGGTGACGATGATGATGTTCTACCGGCACAGGGCTTCGCCTAAGCTTCGCAACGATATGACCGAGGTGGAATATGGTGGAGGGGGGCACCCCACACGGCTAAGGAACAATCCGTAGATCAACTTGTGTGTCTAGGGTGCCCCCCCCCCCGCCCCCGTATATAAAGAAGCAAGGGGGGAGGAGGCGGCCGGCCAAGGAGGGCGCGCCAAGGGGGGAGTCCTACTCCCACCGGGAGTAGGACTCCCTTCTTTCCTAGTTGGAATAGGAGAAGGGGGGGAAGAGGAGGAAGAGGGGAAGGAAAGGGGGGGCGCCGCCCCCCTTCCCTTGTCCTATTCGGACTAGGAGGGGGAGGGGCGCGCGGCCCCTTCCTGGCTCCTTCTCTCTTCTCCCTCGTGGCCCATGTAGGCCCATTAACCCCCCGGGGGGGGGTCCGGTAACCTCCCGGTACTCCGGTAAAATGCCGATTTCACCCGGAACCATTCCGATGTCCAAACATAGGCTTCCAATATATCAATCTTTATGTCTCGACCATTCCGAGAGTCCTCGTCATGTCCGTGATCACATCCGGGACTCCGAACAAACTTCGGTACATCAAAACTTGTAAACTCATAATAAAACTGTCATCGAAACGTTAAGCGTGCGGACCCTACGGGTTCGAGAACTATGTAGACATGACCTAAAACCATTCTCGGTCAATAACCAATAGCGGGACCTAGATGCCCATATTGGTTCCTACATATTCTACGAAGATCTTTATCGGTCAAACCGCATAACAACATACGTTGTTCCCTTTGTCATCGGTATGTTACTTGCCCGAGATTTGATCGTCGGTATCCAATACCTAGTTCAATCTCGTTACTGGCAAGTCTCTTTACTCGTTCTGTAATACGTCATCTCATAACTAACTTATTAGTTATAATGCTTGCAAGGCTTAAGTGATGAGTATTACCGAGAGGGCCCAGAGATACCTCTCCGACAATCGGAGTGACAAAACCTAATCTCGAAATACGCCAACTCAACATGTACCTTCGGAGACACCTGTAGTACTCCTTTATAATCACCCAGTTACGTTGTGACGTTTGGTAGTAACCAAAGTGTTCTTCCGGTAAACGGGAGTTGCATATTTCTCATAGTTGTAGGAACATGTATAAGTCATGAAGAAAGCAATAGCAGAATACTAAACGATCAAGTGCTAAGCTAACGGGATGGGTCATGTCAATCACATCATTCTTCTAATGATGTGATCCCATTAATCAAATGACAACACATGTCTATGGTTAGGAAACATAACCATCTTTGATTAATGAGCTAGTCAAGTAGAGGCATACTAGTGACTATATGTTTGTCTATGTATTCACACATGTATCATGTTTACGGTTAATACAATTCTAGCATGAATAATAAACATTTATCATGATATGAGGAAATAAATAATAACTTTATTATTGCCTCTAGGGCATATTTCCTTCAGTCTCCCACTTGCACTAGAGTCAATAATCTAGATTACATAGTAATGATTCTAACACCCATGGAGTCTTGGTGTTGATCATGTTTTGCTCGTGAGAGAGGCTTAGTCAACGGGTCTGCAACATTCAGATCCGTATGTATTTTGCAAATCTCTATGTCTCCCACTTGGACTTGGTCCCGAATGGAATTGAAGCGTCTCTTGATGTGCTTGGTCCTCTTGTGAAATCTGGATTCCTTTGCCAAAGCAATTGCACCAGTATTGTCACAGAAGATCTTCATTGGTCCCGATGCACTAGGTATGACACCTAGATTGGTAATGAACTCCTTCATCCAGACTCCTTCATTTGCTGCTTCAGAAGCAGCTATGTACTCCGCTTCACATGTAGATCTAGCCACGATGCTTTGTTTAGAACTGCACCAACTTACAGCTCCACCGTTTAATATAAACACGTATCCGGTTTGCGATTTAGAATCGCCCGGATCAGTGTCAAAGCTTGCATCGACGTAACCTTTTATGACTAGCTCTTTGTCACCTCCATATACGAGAAACATATCCTTAGTCCTTTTCAGGTATTTCAGGATGTTCTTGACCGCTGTCCAGTGATCCACTCCTGGATTACTTTGGTACCTTCCTGCCAAGCTTATTTCTAAGCATACGTCAGGTATGGTACACAGCATTGCATACATGATAGAGCCTATGGCTGAAGCATAGGGAACATCTTTCATTTTCTCTCTATCTTCTGCTGTGGCCGGGCATTGAGTTTGACTCAACTTCACACCTTGTAGCACAGGCAAGAAACCTTTCTTTGCCTGATTCATTTTGAACTTTTTCAAAATTTTGTCAAGGTATGTGCTTTGTGAAAGTCCTATTAAGCGTCTTGATCTATCTCTATAGATCTTGATGCCTAATATGTAAGCAGCTTCACCGAGGTCTTTCATTGAAAAACTTTTATTCAAGTATCCCTTTATGTTATCCAGAAATTCTATATCATTTCCAATTAATAATATGTCATCTACATATAAAATTAGAAATGCTACAGAGCTCCCACTCACTTTCTTGTAAATACAGGCTTCTCCAAAAGTCTGTATAAAACCATATGCTTTGATCACACTATCAAAACGTTTATTCCAACTCCGAGATGCTTGCACCAGCCCATAAATAGATCGCTGGAGTTTGCACACTTTGTTAGCACCTTTTGGATCAACAAAATCTTCTGGTTGCATCATATACAACTCTTCTTCCAGAAATCCATTCAAGAATGCAGTTTTGACATCCATTTGCCAAATTTCATAATCGTGAAATGCAGCAATAGCTAACATGATTCGGACAGACTTAAGCATCGCTACGGGTGAGAAAGTCTCATCGTAGTCAACCCCTTGAACTTGTCGAAAACCTTTCGCAACAAGTCGAGCTTTATAGACAGTTATATTACCATCAGCGTCAGTCTTCTTCTTAAAAATCCAATTATTCTCAATGACTTGCCGATCATCGGGCAAGTCAACCAAAGTCCATACTTTGTTTTCGTACATGGATCCCATCTCAGATTTCATGGCCTCTAGCCATTTTGCGGAATCTGGGCTCATCATCGCTTCCTCATAGTTCGTAGGTTCATCATGGTCAAGTAACATGACTTCCAGAATAGGATTACCGTACCACTTTGGTGCGGATCTTATTCTGGTAGACCTGCGAGGTTCAGTAGAAACTTGATCTGAAGTTTCATGATCAATATCATTAGCTTCCTCGCTAGTTGGTGTAGTTGTCACAGGAACTGGTTCTTGTGACGAACTACTTTCCAACAAGGGAGTAGATACAGTTATCTCATCAAGTTCTACTTTCCTCCCACTCACTTCTTTCGAGAGAAACTCCTTCTCTAGAAAGGATCCGAATTTAGCAACAAAAATCTTGCCCTCAGATCTGTGATAGAAGGTGTACCCAATAGTCTCCTTTGGGTATCCTATGAAGACACATTTCTCCGATTTGGGTTCGAGCTTATCTGGTTGAAGTTTCTTTACATAAGCATCGCAGCCCCAAACTTTAAGAAATGACAACTTTGGTTTCTTGCCAAACCACGATTCATAAGGTGTCGTCTCAAAGGATTTTGATGGTGCCCTATTTAACGTGAATGCGGCCTTCTCTAAAGCGTAACCCCAAAACGATAGCGGTAAATCTGTAAGAGACATCATAGATCGCACCATATCTAGTAAAGTACGATTACGACGTTCGGACACACCATTTCATTGTGGTGTTCCGGGTGGCGTGAGTTGCGAAACTATGCCGTATTGTTTCAAGTGTAGACCAAACTCGTAACTCAAATATTCTCCTCCACGATCAGATCGTAGAAACTTTATTTTCTTGTTACGATGATTTTCCACTTCACTCTGAAATTCTTTGAACTTTTCAAATGTTTCAGACTTGTGTTTCATTAAGTAGATATACCCATATCTGCTCAAATCATCTGTGAAGGTGAGAAAATAACGATACCCGCCGCGAGCCTCAACATTCATTGGACCACAAACATCAGTATGTATGATCTCCAACAAATCAGTTGCTCGCTCCATAGTTCGGGAGAACGGCGTTTTAGTCATCTTGCCCATGAGGCACGATTCGCAAGTACCAAGTGATTCATAATCAAGTGATTCCAAAAGCCCATCAGTATGGAGTTTCTTCATGCGCTTTACACCGATATGACCTAAACGGCAGTGCCACAAATAAGTTGCACTATCGTTATCAACTCTGTATCTTTTGGTTTCAACACTATGAATATGTGTATCACTACTATCGAGATTTAATAAAAATAGACCATTCTTCAAGGGTGCATGACCATAAAAGATATTACTCATATAAATAGAACAACCATTATTCTCTGATTTAAATGAATAACCGTCTCGCATCAAACAAGATCCAGATATAATGTCCATGCTCAACGCTGGCACCAAATAACAATTATTTAGGTCTAAAACTAATCCCGATGGTAGATGTAGAGGTAGCGTGCCGACCGCGATCACATCGACTTTGGAACCATTTCCCACGCGCATCGTCACCTCGTCCTTAGCTAATCTTCACTGAATTCGTAGTCCCTATTTCGAGTTGCAAATATTAGCAACAAAACCAGTATCAAATACCCAGGTGCTACTGCGAGCATTAGTAAGGTACACATCAATAACATGTATATCACATATACCTTTGTTCACTTTGCCATCCTTCTTATCCGCCAAATACTTGGGGCAATTCTGCTTCCAGTGTCTAGTCTGCTTGTAGTAGAAGCACTCAGTTTCAGGCTTAGGTCCAGACTTGGGTTTCTTCTCTTGAGCAGCAACTTGCTTGCCGTTCTTTTTGAAGTTCCCCTTCTTCTTTCCTTTGCCCTTTTTCTTGAAACTGGTGGTCTTGTTAACCATCAACACTTGATGCTCCTTTTTGATTTCTACCTCCGCAGCTTTTAGCATCGCGAAGAGCTTGGGAATAGTTTTGTTCATCCCTTGCATATTATAGTTCATCACGAAGCTCTTGTAGCTTGGTGGTAGTGATTGGAGAATTCTGTCAATGACACTATCATCAGGAAGATTAACTCCCAGTTGAATCAAGTGATTATTATACCCAGACATTTTGAGTATGTGTTCACTGACAGAACTATTCTCCTCCATCTTGCAGCTGTAGAACTTATTGGATACTTCATATCTCTCAATCCGGGCATTTGCTTGGAATATTAACTTCAACTCCTAGAACATCTCATATGCTCCTTACGTTCAAAACGTCGTTGAAGACCCGGTTCTAAGCCGTAAAGCATGGCACACTGAACTATAGAGTAGTCATCAGCTTTGCTCTGCCAGACGTTCTTAACGTTGACAGTTGCATCAGCAGCAGGCCTGGCACCCAGCGGTGCTTCCAGGACGTAACTTTTCTGTGCAGCAATGAGGATAATCCTCAGGTTACGGACCCAGTCCGTGTAATTGCTACCATCATCTTTCAACTTTGCTTTCTCAAGGAACGCATTAAAATTTAACGGAACAACAGCACGAGCCATCTATCTACAAACAAACATAGATAAGCAAAATACTATCAGGTACTAAGTTCATGATAAATTTAAGTTCAATTAATCATATTACTTAAGAACTCCCACTTAGATAGACATCCCTCTAATCCTCTAAGTGATTACGTGATCCATATCAACTAAACCATGTCCGATCATCAAGTGAGATGGAGTAGTTTCAATGGTGAACATCATTATGTTGATCATATCTACTATATGATTCACGCTCGACCTTTCGGTCTCCATGTTCCGAGGCCATATCTGTATATGCTAGGCTCGTCAAGTTTAACCCGAGTATTTCGCGTGTGCAACTGTTTTGCACCCGTTGTATTTGAATGTAGAGCCTATCACACCCGATCATCACGTGGTGTCTCAGCACGAAGAACTTTCGCAACGGTGCATACTCAGGGAGAACACTTCTTGATAATTAGTGAGAGATCATCTTAAAATGCTACCGTCAATCAAAGCAAGATAAGATGCATAAAGGATAAACATCACATGCAATCAATATAAGTGATATGATATGGCCATCATCATCTTGTGCTTGTGATCTCCATCTTCGAAGCACCGTCGTGATCACCATCGTCACCGGCGCGACACCTTGATCTCCATCGTAGCATCGTTATCGTTACGCCATCTATTGCTTCTACGACTATCGCTACCGCTTAGTGATAAAGTAAAGCAATTACAGGGCGTTTGCATTTCATACAATAAAGCGACAACCATATGGCTCCTGCCAGTTGCCGATAACTTCGGTTACAAAACATGATCATCTCATACAATAAAATATAGCATCACGTCTTGACCATATCACATCACAACATGCCCTGCAAAAACAAGTTAGACGTCCTCTACTTTGTTGTTGCAAATTTTACGTGGCTGCTACGGGCTTAGCAAGAACCGTTCTTACCTACGCATAAAAACCACAACGATAGTTCGTCAAGTTGGTGATGTTTTAACCTTCGCAAGGACCGGGCGTAGCCACACTCGATTCAGCTAAAGTGAGAGAGACAGACACCCGCCAGCAACCTTTAAGCACGAGTGCTCGCAACAGTGAAACCAGTCTCGCGTAAGCGTACGCGTAATGTCGGTCCGGGCCGCTTCATCTCACAATACCGCTGAACCAAAGTATGACATGCGGGTAAGCAGTATGACTTGTATCGCCCACAACTCACTTGTGTTCTACTCGTGCATATAACATCAACGCATAAAACCAGGCTCGGATGCCACTATTGGGGAACGTAGTAATTTCAAAAAAATTCCTACGCACACGCAAGATCATGGTGATGATATAGCAACGAGAGGGGAGAGTGTTCGTCCACGTACCCTCGTAGACCGTAAGCGGAAGCGTTAGCACAACGCGGTTGATGTAGTCGTACGTCTTCACGATCCGACTGATCCAAGCACCGAACGTATGGCACCTCCGAGTTCAGCACACGTTCAACTCGATGACGATCCCCGGGCTCCGATCCAGCAAAGCTTCGGGGATGAGTTCCGTCAGCACGACGGCGTGGTGATGATGATGATGTTCTACCGGCGCAGGGCTTCGCCTAAGCTTCGCGACGATATGACCGAGGTGGAATATGGTGGAGGGGGGCACCGCACACGGCTAAGGAACGATCCGTAGATCAACTTGTGTGTCTAGGGTGCCCCCCGCCCCCGTATATAAAGAAGCCAGGGGGAAGGAGGCGGCCGGCCAAGGAGGGCGCGCCAAGGGGGGAGTCCTACTCCCACCGGGAGTAGGACTCCCTTCTTTCCTAGTTGGAATAGGAGAAGGGAGGAAGAGGAGGAAGAGGGGAAGGAAAGGGGGGGCGCCGCCCCCCTTCCCTTGTCCTATTCGGACTAGGAGGGGGAGGGGCGCGCGGCCCCTTCCTGGCTCCTTCTCTCTTCTCCCTCGTGGCCCATGTAGGCCCATTAAAACAGCACCAACTTCCCTTGTCCTATTCGTACTAGGAGGGGGAGGTTCCGGTAACCTCCCGGTACTCCGGTAAAATGCCGATTTCACCCGGAACCATTCCGATGTCCAAACATAGGCTTCCAATATATCAATCTTTATGTCTTGACCATTCCGAGACTCCTCGTCATGTCCGTGATCACATCCGGGACTCCGAACAAACTTCGGTACATCAAAACTTGTAAACTCATAATAAAACTGTCATCGAAACGTTAAGCGTGCGGACCCTACGGGTTCGAGAACTATGTAGACATGACCTAAAACCATTCTCGGTCAATAACCAATAGCGGGACCTGGATGCCCATATTGGTTCCTACATATTCTACGAAGATCTTTATCGGTCAAACCGCATAACAACATACGTTGTTCCCTTTGTCATCGGTATGTTACTTGCCCGAGATTTGATCGTCGGTATCCAATACCTAGTTCAATCTCATTACCGGCAAGTCTCTTTACTTGTTCTGTAATACGTCATCTCATAACAAACTTATTAGTTATAATGCTTGCAAGGCTTAAGTGATGAGTATTACCGAGAGGGCCCAGAGATACCTCTCCGACAATCGGAGTGACAAAACCTAATCTCGAAATACGCCAACTCAACATGTACCTTCGGAGACACCTGTAGTACTCCTTTATAATCACCCGGTTACGTTGTGACGTTTGGTAGTACCCAAAGTGTTCTTCCGGTAAACAGGAGTTGCATATTTCTCATAGTTGCAGGAACATGTATAAGTCATGAAGAAAGCAATAGCAGAATACTAAACGATCAAGTGCTAAGCTAACGGGATGGGTCATGTCAATCACATCATTCTTCTAATGATGTGATCCCATTAATCAAATGACAACACATGTCTATGGTTAGGAAACATAACCATCTTTGATTAATGAGCTAGTCAAGTAGAGGCATACTAGTGACTATATGATTGTCTATGTATTCACACATGTATCATGTTTCCGGTTAATACAATTCTAGCATGAATAATAAACATTTATCATGATATGAGGAAATAAATAATAACTTTATTATTGCCTCTAGGGCATATTTCCTTCAAGTCAGACCAGGCCACAACGGCATTCATCACCCCGTACGGCCCATTCTGCTTCAACACGATGCCCTTCGGGCTCAAAAACGCCGGCGCAACATATCAGCGCATGATTCAGACATGTCTGGCCAACCAGATCGGCAAAATAGTCAAAGCATACGTAGACGACCTGGTCGTCAAAACAAAAAACGTCGATACTCTAGTAGATGACTTGAGGCTCACGTTCAACAATCTCTGAACATATGACATTAAGCTCAACCCGGAAAAATGCGTTTTCGGTGTAACAGCCGGAAAGCTCCTGGGCTTCATCGTATCCGGTAGAGGAATTGAAGCAAACCCAGCCAAGATCCGAGCTCTGTCACAATTAGATACCCCAAAGGACCTCAAACAAATACAAAAACTGACAGGATGTGTGGCGGCTCTAAGCCGCTTTATCTCCCGCTTAGGAGAAAAGGCATTACCCCTCTATCGCCTCCTACGGCGCACCGGCCACTTCAAGTGGACGGAGGCCGCCACGGCCGTACTCGAAGAAATAAAAGCCATATTGGCAACAAATCCGGTCCTGGCCGCGCCCAACACGGGCGAACCAATGCTATTATACATCGCGGCAACCCATCAAGTTGTCAGCGCGGTGCTCATCGTCGAACGAGAAGCGGACGGACACAAGTTCCCCCTCCAAAAACCAGTGTACTACGTGTCCACTGTGCTAACTCCATGCAAGTCATGGTACCCGTATTATCAAAAGATAGCATACCGGTGTTCATGGCATCCCGGAAGCTGCGACACTACTTTCAAGAGTGCTCCATAACAGTGGCATCCGAGGTTCCCCTTAATGACATTATAAACAACCGCGACGCAACGGGCCGGATTGCCAAATGGGCCATCGAGCTCCTCCCGTTCGACATAACCTACAAGCCAAGGCGAGCTATTAAGTCGCAGGTTTTGGCCGACTTCATTGCCGAATGGACTGAAGCCAAACTCCCTAAAGAATACGGCGCATACTCCAACTGGATCATGCACTTTGACGGCTCCAAAATGTTGGCTGGCCTGGGGGCTGGCGTCATCCTGACGTCCCTAACCGGGGACACAGTCCAATACATACTTCAGATAATGTACACGAATTCAAACAACGCAGCCGAATACGAGGCCCTTTTACATGGCCTCTGAATGGCAGTCTCCATGGGCATTCAGCGCCTAGAGGTCCGCGGGGATTCAAACCTCGCAATATCCCAAATAAATGGAGACTTCGCTGCCAAGGACCCAAAAATGGCAGCTTATCGCAACGCCATCTTAAAGATGTCAGCTCGGTTTGAGGGGCTCGAATTTCATCACATAGCCCGGGAAAATAACCAAGCAGCAGACGTGCTGGCACGCATCGGCGCCAAGCGCGAGGCCGTCCCTCCCAACATCTTCCTAGAAAGGCTGTTCAAGCCATCTGTATCATGGGACGGAGAATCCGGAAACAATAGCCCGGACACAACTACACTGCCCCTCACCGAGCATCCTGACACAATTGGGGGCTACGCCAACGAAACAACGCCGTCAGCCCACGAAATAATGGCAGTCATTGCCCCTTGGACAGAGCCATTCCTAGCCTACCTAACTAGGCAGGAACTTCCCGAGGACCAAAACGAGGCCCACTGCATATTGCGGCGATCTAAAGCCTACAAAGTCCACGAGGGAGAGCTTTACAAGAAAAGCACAACCGGAGTCCTTCAAAGGTGTATCTCCGAAGAAGAAGGACGAGACCTTTTGGCTGAAATCCATGCCGGACTTGGCGGGCACCACGCCGCAGCCCGGGCCCTTGTAAGCAAGGCCTTCCGTACCGGATTTTATTGGCCAACGGCCCGGGTAGACGCTCAGGACTTAGTGCAACGATGTGTTGGTTGCCAGTTATTCGCCAACCAAAGTCACATGCCGCCTACCGCCCTACAAACTATACCCATTACCTGGCCTTTCACGGTCTAGGGGCTTGACATGGTCGGATCCCTTAAAGGAGGAACCCACAAGCAAAAATACCTACTGGTCATGGTGGACAAATTCACCAAATGGATAGAAGCCAAGCCTGTAAAGACGGCCGAATTCGGACCAGTGATAGACTTCATTTCCGGGGTTGTACACCGTTACGGTGTCCCCCACAGCATCATAACTGACAACGGCACAAACTTCACGGCCGACGAAGTCGAACTTTGGTGCAAAAACATGGGCATCAAGCTCGACTAAGCTTCAGTCTATCACCCTCAAACTAACGGTCAAGTCGAACGGGCCAACGATCTCATTATGAGCGGCATCAAACCCAGACTAGTGCGATCCCTCAAGGAATCTGACGCGCACTGGGTAGAGAAGCTTGACTCCGTACTTTGGGGGCTGCGGACCACGCCGAATCGCACTACCGGATTCACACCATTTTTTATGGTATACGGCGCAGAGGCAGTACTGCCATGCGACATAATTCATGACACACCTCGAGTGCGCATGTACGAAGAAAGAGAAGCCGAGCTCGATTGGCAGGACAGCTTGGACGCATTGGAGGAGGAGCGCGACGTGGCAAAAGCTCGTTCCGCATTCTATCAATTGCAGGCTCGAAGATATCAAAGCAGAGAAGTACGGGCCAAAAAATATAACGTTGGCGAACTAGTTCTACGCCTGCCGGACAAGAAAAAGGATAAATTAAAGCCCAAATGGGAGGGCCCCTTCATCATCGACCAAGTACTGACCGGCGGAGCATACCGTCTGCGTGGCGCATCGGATAACCGACTCGAGCCGAACCCATGGAATGCAGCACGCCTACGAAGGTTCTACGCCTAGCGCCGGACTCCGTGTTCGTCTCCTTCCCTCGTCCCTTTGTTTTATTTTTTATTTCTTATTTTTGGCAGTCCGGGATTCTGTTCATTCTCCCCCCCTTTTCTCACAAGCCCTTAGGGGCTCGCACGTGCAATATTCGCACGCACCCGACGCGCTACTTGCGCTCACAATACCTGGGGCTTCTCTACCAAGAAGTTTATATAAAACGGGCCTCACGCCCAAAACATGTGTAATGCTTCCGCATGAACCTTTTATACACCATTATATGCATCGATATGACTTAAGTTTTGGCCAAGCTGGGTTGCCTGGCTCCTGTGCTTACCCCTACGTTCCCGTTCGTTCAGCTAGGTGGTAAAGGGAGCACCTCTGCGATTGTTACTGCCGGGTCAGCCGGATGTGTACCTCAGACTGGGTGAAGCCGAAAGCTAGCGTTCTTAAGGGAATATTCGGTCGGTGAGCTAAAAGATGATCTTTCGTATTTACTTTTTTTGCCCCCAGATGCTTTTCTACTCTTTCTAGCAATTCGGATATGCACTTTAGGGCATATGCCTCCCAGGGAAAGGAATCCCTAACGGAACTATTCTCTCTGGTAGATGTTTCTTACTAACCATGTAATATAACATAACTAGTTGGACACTTGTCTGCTAAAGCACTTATGACCCCTACGCCTTGTCTCCATGCATGCCCCAGTTCTTACATAACCAAGAGGGTATTCGGACACACTCAGGACTATAGGGTCCAGAGGTCGAAGCGAAAAGGTCCGCAATGACAAACGATCTACAATCTGGCTAGAGGACATTTTTTATGTCATTTTTACATAGTCAATCCGACTCGGCATATTCTTCTTCAATGCCATCTAACAGGCGGTCTAATTTACAGTCCTGTTGGGAATACTTTGCAGCCAGCTCCACCTGGCCATATGCCAAGCTGACCGGGATCTCCTTTCCGTCCGGACCTATAGGGCCGACCTCGGCCATGTGGTTTGGGTCAACCTTCGTGTACCGAGTCTTCACCATGGCCCAGGCCTCCCTGGCACCTTGACGGCAAGCCGATATCTTCCATAACCGGAAGCGCTGCCGCACTCCCTCCAGCTTCTTGGCAAGCTCCTCAAGGCCTTCGGGCACGGAGAGGGATGGCCACATAGCCTGGATGACGCCTCGCATTGCCTGCCGAACTCGCTCGTATAGTTGCAACAGCTCGGGAAGATGGTCTCCCGATGAACCGGGCATTTCCTCCGCCGGACGACCCGTCAGCAGACCTACAAACATAGCTCTGTCAATCGACTTCCTCGCCGAATTCTTTTTTCGAAGATTCGTTCAAGCACTTACTAAAAATGTCGCGTCAAAGTCGCCGGTTCTCCTTCACGGCAGAAGACAGCTGAACGCGAACATCTTTCAGTTCCTCGCCTAGCTGGGTATTGGCGTCTTGAAGCTTGTTCTTCTCTTGCCTCACCCTCGTCAGCATGTTCTCGCCAGCCTTTAGTTGGCGTAGGAGTTGTTGCTGATCCGGATTTGCTCCGGCCTCATCTGCATTATTATAGTCAGGGTTGCACACCTGCCGCATTTAAAAACGGAGGTACCTTTCGAAGCACATATTACCTGCGGGCGTCCCCTTGACATTCTCTGAAGCGGCCAAGGCGGCCTCGAGCTGAGCCTTGCACTCTTCGAGCTCCTGGGACAACTGCATGTTCTTCTTTGTAAGACACTGCATAGCACATGATCCTTCAAACAGTTATCTTCACTATTTCAAGTCTCGGGGGCTACTGACATATATAACCTTCAATTCCACTCACCTGTATGTCTTTCACATACTGCTCCATGGCTCTGGCTAGACCATTTTGAGCAGCACAGAGATACACATCTCCTGTATTAAAGGCGTCCAACGCCTCTGGGAAAAAACACGCGTCACGGAGAACAGTCCGTCAACGCCTGTGGTTTAGGGCACTCTCCACCTCTGAATTAGTGGCAGATAGCCCGTCGGCGCCCTCTGTCGGAGGAGCGCCCGAGGCACGTCCCGTGTCCGCCTCCGCTTCCAGACCCGGCCTCGAACCTTGGCCGGCGGACATAGTCCGGCGGGCTCTCTTCTTTCTAAGAAAATCATGAGCATCAGTAGGACTCAAGGGCATAAACCCTAGGCGTTAAATCCGCACACCATACTGTTGCACCGGAATCTCGATCTGGTCCGCACTTCTTTTTGGCCCGCCTGGTTTCAGCGGCCCTTGTTGGCTGCCCACCGTGGGCTCGGCCTTCCGCCTCAAGGATTTACCCTGCGAAACGTTGTTAGTGCACGGCATGCAAGATAAAACATGAGAATACTGGGACTTCAGTCTTAGTTACCTTGGAGGCTGGAAGTAGTCCGGGATAGTCGGCCGTGATGGCCACTAAAGAGTTATCCTTGCTCAATTGATGAAATACTCCATCAACCAACTCCACGCATAAGTCTGGATCTTCTTGGGAGACCGGATTGAGGGACCGTTCCGGATCCTCGGGTTGTGGAGCAGAGCTGTTTATTTCCTTCACAGCCTAGCGCAGCTCCTGCGTTTAAACATTACTAGTCTAAGTACTCAACTACGGGAATTTTGAAAACGGATAGGCAAGTGAAAGTGTCCGCTCACCCAACTAGGAGGATTGTACATAGAGAATTCGCCTTCCGGGTTGACGCAGAGGAATTCTTCCTCTTCCCCCTTGTACAAAGCGGATAAGATTCTCGCTAAAGTGGCGGCCGAATCTGGCCCCTTGCGACCGCACCGGGTAGCATCATCCTCCCCGTTGAAATCCCACATGGGGTGGCCTCTGTATTGAAGCGGCCGCACCCCTCGCGTGATGCATATGGCCATGACCTTGATCATGGTCAGTCCGGAATGAGCCAACAACCTTATCCGGCTCATCAGGTACAGGACGTCCCTGTCAGCTTCCCTCTGAGGGTTTCGTGGGCGCCAACTCAGGCGCTTCTTCAAGGGGGCATTATTGAACTTGGGGAGGCCGATCCGTACAGGGTCCGGCAGGGGGACGTCATCTATATAAAACCATTGCGAGGGCCAGTCTTCGGACAACCTCTTTGGGGTGCCGGATAGATATCCGGTCCTGGCGATGCGCCATAGTTCGGCTCCGCCCACTTGATAAATAGACCCCTCCTGAGAACGAGGCACAAGGCAAAACAACCTCTTCCACAGAGCGAAATGGGGCTCAACGCCCAAGAACAACTTGCAGAGGGCCACGAAGCCCGCAATGTGCATAATGGAGGCGGGCGTGAGGTTGTGTAGCTGGAGGCCGTAGAACTCCAACAACCCTCGAAGAAACGGATGAATTGGAAATCCGAGTCCTCTCATCAAATAAGGGAATAGGCATACCCGCTCTCCTCGAGAGGGATTGGGGATGCTCTCCGCCTGCTCTCCGTCGCTATAGGTAGCAATCCCGGCTCGAACTGGGACCATATATGTTGGGGGGAGAAGCCCCTTGGACTGAAGCACTACTAGCTCGCTATGCGGGACGGAACACCGCCCCCAATCTCTGGGCCGAGCGCTGGAGGGGCGAGAGGAGGAGCTGCACCGACCGGCCATGGTGGAATGGATCTCTGTCGAAGGCACTCTGATGAAATCTCGCGGAGGGAAGATGGTGTGAATTGGATCTAAATCCCCGTCTCTTTTATTGGCGGTTCATTAAATGCAACCAGGGGGTAACTGAAAAAATCCCCTGGCTTTTCGCATTCGTTTGGCACGTGGAAGATGGTCATTATGGGGCACAGAAGCAGAGGAGGGCAGCACGCACTAGAAGCCGGACACTATTCGACGGATACAGAGAATTTGCGGGAGAACCCGCCTTGCAATGCCGAAGACAACTTGCGCGCCGGACTCGTCGTCATTGAAGCCTGGTTCGGGGGCTACTGAGGGAGTCCTGGATTAGGGGGTGTCCGGATGGCCGAACTAAGACCTTTGGCCGGACTCCTGGACTATGAAGACACAAGATTGAAGACTCCGTCCCGTGTCCGGATGGGACTTTCCTTGGCGTGGAAGGCAAGCTTGGCGATACGATATGAAGATCACCTCCCATTGTAACCAACTCTGTGTAACCCTAGCCCTCTCCGGTGTCTATACAAACCGGAGAGTTTTAGTCCGTAGGACGAACAACAATCATACCATAGGCTAGATTCTAGGGTTTAGCCACTCCGATCTCGTGGTAGATCTACTCTTGTACTACCCATATTATCAATATTAATCAAGCAGGAGTAGGGTTTTACCTCCATCGAGAGGGCCCGAACCTGGGTAAAAACATCGTGTCCCTTGTCTCCTGTTACCATCCGCCTAGACGCACAGTTCGGGACCCCCTACCCGAGATACGCCGGTTTTGACACCGACATCAGGGTTATAGGGAATAGATATACGTGGTTACCTAATGTTGTTCGGAGTCCCGGATGAGATCCCGGACGTCACGAGGAGTTCCGGAATGGTCCGGAGGTAAAGATTTATATATGGGAAGTCCTGTTTTGGTCACCGGAAAAGTTTCGGCTGTTATCGGTAATGTACCGGGACCACCGGGAGGGTCCCGGGGGTCCACCAAGTGGGGCCACCGGCCCTAGAGGGCTGCATGGGCCAAGTGTGTGAGGGGATCAGCCCCAGGTGGGCTGGTGCGCCCCCCCCCCACACACACACACACAAGGGCCCAAGGCGCCTAGGGTTTGGGGAGGGGGCGCCCCACCTTGCTTGGGGGGCAAGTTTCGCCCTCTCCCCCCTTGGCCGCCACCCTAGATGGGTTTTGGGGCTGCCGCACCCCTAGGGGTGGGAACCCTAGAGGGGGCGCAGCCCCCTCCCTCTCCCCTATATATACTTGAGGTTTTGGGGCTGCCAAACACAAGAGTTTCCACCTCTCCCTGGCGCAGCCCTACCTCTCTTTCTCCTTGTCTCTCGCGGTGCTTGGCGAAGCCCTGCTGGATTACCACGCTCCTCCATCACCACCACGCCGTTGTGCTGCTGCTGGATGGAGTCTTCCTCAACCTCTCCCTCTCTCCTTGCTGGATCAAGGCATGGGAGACGTCACCGGGCTGCATGTGTGTTGAACGCGGAGGTGCCGTCCGTTCGGCACTAGGATCTCCGGTGATTTGGATCACGACGAGTACGACTCCTTCAACCCCGTTCTCTTGAATGCTTCCGCTTAGCGATCTACAAGGGCATGTAGATGCATTCCCCTCTCTCTCGTTGCTAGTCTCTCCATAGATAGATCTTGGTGACTCGTAGGAAAATTTTGAATTTCTTCTACGTTCCCCAACAGAGATCTCGAAGAAAGGATGACAACTTGATCATGGTGACTTGAAGCAGAGAAATGAAGACATCAACGAAAGGGATCAACCTCTTCGAAAGGGCAGCCAAGACCAAGAAGACTCGTTAGGTTTTTCGCTACCAGCACCTTTCCCCCCTGACTCCACCGCTCAAATCTCGGGACGAGATTTCTTGTAGTGGAGGAGATTTGTGACGCCCGGATAATTAGGCTACAGTAATCCCACGTTAATGATTCCACGTCACCTCGGTTACTGTTACTAATCTCGCGTTGGATCAAAACTATTCAGGTTCGAATTTGAATTTAAAAGTCAAACATTAAAAGTTTCAAACATTAAAACTAAAATGTTCTATGCGTGAAAAATAATCCCTAGATAATATTGGTGGAGAACCAACATTTTTAAAAAAGAGTTTGAATGTCCTATAATAAATTAAAACAATAGCAAAAAGATTAGTTAAATGCCTTTGTAATTACTAAACAAATATAAACTAATTGTTTAGGGTGCCAAATCAATTATGGCAGTGTCATAAGTATTAGTACTAATTTAGGGGCTAGATTTATAATTTATTAAACAAAGGTAAAAATAAACAAAATTATAATAGAGGCAAAGCCCCCCACCCCCTAGGTTGTTTGGCCCACCCCGCTAACAACAGGCCGGCCCACCCACTCACCTCCATAACCTCTCACCGACGGAAACCCTAACCCCCATCCCCACTTCCCACTTCACACCCCCACTCTCCTCGCTCCCCCACTCCTCGATCCCCTTCTGCATCGGGACAACAACCTCGGCGCCCGGCGCCCCGCTGCCTACCCCGCCGTTCTTCGTCGCCAGGCGCTCGTCGGACCCCGTCGGCGCTGTCCCGTCGTCTCTCTCTCGCCCTTCCCGCTTGCTCAAGATCGCGCCCGAAGGCCGCAGACGCCGTGGCCACCGCCGCCCCACCTGGACCTCGCCGGAGCCGCCACGCCGGAACGCTCCCTCGCCGGATCTCCTCCTCGTCTCCGTCGGTCATCCCCATCCTCCTCCACAACGGCTCCCTCGAGCCTCGCCGCCCCCTGGTCTCTACTCGAACGTGAGGCCCGCCTCCCCTCTCTTCCCTCTCTGTCTGGCGCTGCCTCCCGCTCGTCCCCACACGCTAGCACGAGCCGCTTCGCCCCTAACCTCCCCCCTCATGGTCGCGCCGTGCGCGTGATGCGCCTGCGCGCCCATCGCATCCCCAACGCCTGGCCGTGCATCGCTGCTCGTTAGAGGCCGCCAGCCCGCGCCTGCTCGCCCCCCTGCACCGGCCTTCGCACCGCGCCCGCCGTGGGCCGCTGGCCGCGAACGGCGTCCTCCGCGGCCCCCAACTGCTCCGCCTTCCCCACTTCACCCCCTGACGCTGGCGTCGTCGCCCCACCGGTGCCCCACTGCGCCCTGCCCCGGGGCTGGACCGGGCGAGCGCCCTGTCAGACGGGTTGTGCCCAGCGCCCGCTTCAGCCGCCTAGCGCCCGCCCCGTTAAGGCCTTGGGCCACTGCCAAACGGCGCCCACGCCTAGAATGATTTCAAAAAAGGATGAATGAAAAAGAATTTTAAATAAGTAAATAACTAATAAATAAATTAATTAAAGAATTAATTAACTTAATTTATCAGGTTTAATTAACCTAACTAGTCATGAACCCGTGCATTTGCACGGGCTAGTCTATAGAATATTGATGAATTGATATGGTTTTGGTTCATTGTTGTTATTTTGACTACTGAATGCTTCAAAATTATTCCTTTTTCCAAAGTGATTTTTCTGCAATGCCATATTTTTATAATTAAAATTAAATCAACATAATATCCATCAATTTTTATTTCAAGTGCATTATTGTGCATGTTTAATATGTGCCAGTTTTGTTGGCATACTTCCTTGAAAGTGTAAATTCATATAAGACTTGCAAAAAAGGTAATATCTAACTGTGCATGACTTTATAAATATTCGGAAGAAATATACCAATCCTTACCTTCAACTTGTGTGACACTGTAAAGTAGCTTTCTAAACAATCTCTCCCGGTTGAAGTACCAATTGATTTAAAATGCAATTCAGAACATTGATACAACTACCAAGACATCCCTAAATTTGTGCTTTGCTCATCGATCATAATCCAATATCTTTTTTACTGGTCATAATTGCTCCTTTGTAAGGCATCACATTTAATTGGTACCATATGCACCATTTTATGGACGCGCTACGCGTCTGCTGACTGGTCTTTTTAAAATGCCGCGAGCCATCGGATTTGACGCATCGAACGGCCGAGCGTTACCATCCCCCATTGCAACACATGCCTTGTTGTGAAAATTTCTTGCAACAGACATCTTGCTGTAGAATTTTCAGCAAAAGACGTCTTCTTGCAGTTTTAGAATTTTTCTGCAACAACCGTCTTGTAACAGAGCTGCGTCAGAGAACTTGTTGCAGGATTATATTTCTACAAAACAAAACCACATAGCATCAAAATAATTGTTCGCCGCCAATATTACAACAACACCGCTGTTGTTGAAATAGGTGTTTGTACTTACCTTTATGCTGAGGACGCCTGGCACGCAAAGGAGGCGACGGGCGCACGGTGATTGTCAACCGGCTGAGAGAAATCGTTTCCCTTTAGAAAAATCCATAGAAGAAAATCATCAAATACCCTCGCAAAAATGGCATCAACTTAATATGGGGCTAGAAATTAAGGTGTACAAACTACTATTTCTTTTTTTTATGTCAACTTAATGAAGTCAAACCTTTTTTCCACTATGTACCATCTATTTAGATATATTGTACTATTGTTTTATATAGAGAGTGACCATGATTAAGTTGTACAGAAACCTCAACAATTAATGTAAAAAAACCAATTAGCCAGTATCGTCCCTTGCCAATAACCTCTACTGTTATGTTTTTCCATGTACGCATGTGCGCTAGACCAAAGCAATTTCAAACTGTGTGGAACGTTATTTTATACTTTTCAGTATTTCTACTTATAAAAGAAAATAAGTGTTGGAAACTATAGGTTTAAGTTCCCCGAATATCTGATTGTTTCTGAAATTTTTGTTTGACAACTATATATGACCCAAAAAACACGCTAAAGGTTTTTTTTTTGAAAGGAAACATGGTATAGATCTGAATTTTGCATAACACACCTTTTTCAAGAGAATATACTAATTTATTTGTATCTGTTCCAAGAATCATAGAGCATCCTGTTGGTTCGTAGCCATTGTTACTCCTGTTTATATAAGATAAAAGATGAAACAAACAATAATCAGAATACATTAAGACATCCACCAAACAGCAACTAAACTGTGCTTAAACACTGATTGTTTCTTCTCAAAGAGAATAAAAACGTTTGGTAAGAAAGATACTAAGGGCATCATTGGTTCCATTGAGAAAGATGAAGTACAGCTGAACTGCAACAAAGGCATGATACAGTCCCAGCGGTGAAAGGAATTATGCTTGAACCAACATCTTAGTTGCATAGGATTTATTAATTAAAATCCAATCTCTAGAACACGTACCGGCGTAAATATCTATCACTTCGTCAGCTCTCATCCGTCCGTTGTCCCTCTCCCTTCATGTACAACATGCTTGCAGTTTCCGTTGTCATGCACTCCTGCAGTCCTGGTTCCCATCTTTAATCTGCGTGCGTTGCCGCTGATGGCCGTTCTGTTGGGTCACTGGACACAGTCGGTTAGCTCCCACCATAGACATGGTAAGCATGATCTGCCCAACTTGGCCTAGCATAACAGGCCCGCGTCCCCATTGGGACTTGGCACGACAACATATCCTAGTTCTCCACTTCTTTTACAGCGGTAGCATGCTATCCGAACCACCACCTGCGAATCATCTACCAGCACTAAAACAAACCATTTCACCATGCAAACATATTCCGTTGAGGATGGAAAATAAAACCTGTTAAGCTACCTATGTGATCCAGCGTCCTCGAAATCAGCGTCTTGGCTTTGCGTGTGGTGTACTTATATGAAAAATAAGAGATCTGTGGTGTTAGTGCTGGAGAAAAACAAAGCAGAATATTCACGGAATTTAGTGGAGGTAGACAACCGAGGATGAACTCGGTGACTACGGAGCCCATGCGTTCGCATGGTCTAGGTCTAAATATTACATCAGAATCTATGTTATTAACAACAATAATGTGTTGTGTGCAAATTCAGACCAGCCATCTAATAAAACCTTTAAAATTGGAAAGATGGGGATTTATGGGTGAGTATATTTCTGCAAATGAGTTTGTCAGATGGACAAATTCAACAAAGAGAATACTGCACTAATTCCCGTCAAGAGAATGCATGAAAAGAAGAATATTAACATGAGAAGTCATCGTGTTAATTCAAAAAAATTAACATGAGAAGTCCTCGTGTTAATTCAAAAAAATTACATGAGAACTAAAACATGTCGTACCATCTTGAGCACCGATGTTTGACTAATCTAAATTATCAAAGCTCTTCTCTTTCTCCACTTGGAATAGCACAGGCTGCACATGCAATTGCCTTTGGAATTTCTCTCCAGACTTCAGCACGCTCGTCTCCATCGCTGACATACCGAATCAAAACCACACATGAAAGTTGATCAATCTGCTAACCTGTATGTTGGGCGCCATGAGTGATCTGGCTCTCCAACCTTGATGGCGAGCCTAGTTGATGCCATGCCGCTAATCCACATGTAGGCGAATGATCATGCCAGCCTTAATCTAATAATCTTTTCCTTCTCCAATGGGAATAGCATGGGCTGCAGATGTGGTTGCTGTTGGAATTCAACCATCACGGCTCCTCTCCATTGCTGACGCGCAGAAGATTATCAGGCTCTTCCACCCCGATGAGGAGGCTCGCTGAGGTTGTTAGGTTAAATTCAAGGTAGGCCAAGGTCCATGACGCATGCCGTGCAAATCAACTGCGGGGAGTACCGTGAAGAGGAAGGAACGTGTAGTGTAGGAGATAGAGATTTCTTTTTATGTTTTAGAAAGAGATATAGATTGCTTTAATTATGAAAGCAATAAACGATGGAGTAGTATTAGGATCGTGTGTTTTTTATTTCAGGAAAGGATCGTGTGTTTGGCGGAATGATTTCTTTTTTTTTAGATAGAGATATAGTTTTTTTAATTAGGAAAGCAAGAAACGATGGAATAGTATTAGGATCGTTTGTTCTTTTCTCAGGAAAGGATCGCGTGATTGAAGGAATCTATTTTTACAACCGACCATGAATGTGGGCCTTGGAGCAATCTTTTTCCACGACCATCTCTCCACCGTAATAACAGGGCATCTCTCTTTTTTTTTACAAAACTTGTATGAGTTAATCTAGACCTAATAACATGGTCCCATTAGATAGATGTACGTCTCCTATTTCCAGATCAACGTGGGAATTAATAGGTGTCCTTTTTTTTCCTCGAGAGCAATAGATAAATAGATAGGTTAGATCTACACTGTAATAACTCGGTCCCATCAGATTAACGGCTCCTAATTACTGATTAACGTGGGAATTTCTAGGGAATCTAGGATTAGTATAGGTATAGATAGATAGATAGATTAGCTTAATTAACTTATGTTAATTATCTAAGCAATCAATGACAGTGGGACCCACACGTAAGTTTGACTAAGTCAACAGGACTGCTGACTGCTGACTGTGCAGTTGACCCAGTCAACGGGCCCCATCTGTCAGTTTTACCCAGTCAACACTTCTATTGACTGCTGACGTCATGATGACGTCAGCACACACTATTCAGGATAATGTTGATTTAAAATAATTAAATAAATTCTAAAAATGATTAAATCTTGTAAAATTAATATAAAATGAGCCATAGCTCGGATGGAAAAACTTTGTACATGAAAGTTGCTCAAAACGATGAGACGAATCTAGATACGCAGCCCGTTCGTCCGCAGCATAGTGAACCTGCAACATTTCACCTCCGGTTCATCTGTCCGAAAACGTGAAACACCGGGGATACATTCCCGGATGTTTCCTCCTTTCACCGGTATCACCTACTACCGCGTTAGGGCACACCTAACATCGCTCATTGTCATGTCATGCATTGTAATGCTTATTTTTGCATTGTATATATTGTTTCTTCCCCCTCTTCTCTCCGGTAGACTACGAGACCGACGCTGCTGCTGCCTAGTTCGACTACGGAGTTGACGACCCCTCCTTCTTGCCAGAGCAACCAGGCAAGCCCCCCTTGATCACCAGATATCGCCTATTCTTCTCTCTACTGCTTGCATTAGAGTAGTGTAGCATGTTACTGTTTGGTTACTCCTATTTTGTTGCATAGCATGTCATTGTTGCTACAATCGTTGATACCTTACCCGCGATCCTAAATGCTTAGTATAGTATGCTAGTTTATCATCATTGGCCCTACATTCTTGTCAGTCTGCCTTGCTATACTATCGGGTCGTGATCACTCGGGAGGTGATCACGGGTGTATTCTATACATATATACTTACTATATATATGGTGACTAAAGTCGGGTCGGCTCGTTGAGTACCCGCGAGTGATTCACGGATTGGCGGCTGAAAAGACATTTGTCCCGTTGGCCCTCTGTGTGGATCTTTGTGGCGGAGCGACAGGGCAGGTTGAGACCACCTAGGCGAGAGGTGGGCCTGGCCCTGGACGGCGTTCGCGGTTACTTCATAATAAAACGCTTAACGAGATCTTGGTATTTGATCTGAGTCTGGCCACGGGCCTATACGCACTAACCAACTACGTGGGAACAGTTATGGGAACTCGGCGTCGTGGTATCAGCCGAAGCCTTCGTGACGTCAGCGAATGAGCGGCACGCGCCAAATTGGACCGTAAGCCTGCTCTTGTATTAAGGGGGCTAGGTCTGCTTCCGGCCGCGCACGCAACGTGTAGGTGTGCAATGGGCGATGGGCCCAGACCCCTGCGTGCATAGGATTTAGACCGGCGTACTGACCTCTCTATTGTGCCAAGGTAGGGATGCGACGTGTTGATCTTCCGAGGCCGGGCATGACCCAGGAAGTGTGTCCGGCCAAATGGGATCGAGCGTGTTGGGTTATGTGGTGCACCCCTGCAGGGAAGTTTATCTATTTGAATAGTTGTGTCCCTCGGTAAAAGGACGAGCCGGAGTTGTACCTTGACCTTATGACAACTAGAACCGGATACTTAATAAAACACACCCAGACAAGTTCTAGGACAACCCGGTGATCACTTTTCCACAGGGCGACGAGGGAAGGATCGCCAGGTAGGATTATGCCATGCGATGCTACTTTGAGGACTTCAATCTACTCTCTTCTACATGCTGCAAGACGGAGGCTACCAGAAGCGTAGTCTTTGATAGGACTAGCTATCCCCCTCTTATTCTGGCATTCAGCAGTTTAGTCCACTGATATTCCCTCCTTACACATATACCTATGCATATGTAGTGTAGCTCCTTGCTTGCGAGTACTTTGGATGAGTACTCACGGTTGCTTTGCTCCCTCTTTTCCTCCTTTTCCATCTTCTTCCCGGATGCCGCAACCAGACGTTGGAGCCCTGGAGCCAGACGCCACCGTCGACGACGACTCCTACTACACTGGAGGTGCCTACTACTATGTGCAGGCCGCTGACGACGACCAGGAGTAGTTAGGCGGATCCCAGGCAGGAGGCCTACGCCTCTTTCGATTTGTATCCCAGTTTGTGCTAGCCATCTTATGGCAACTTGATTAACTTATGTCTGTACTCGGATATTGTTGCATCCGCTGACTCGTTGATGTCAAGCACTTGTATTCAAGCCCTCGAGGCCCCTGGCTTGTAATATGATGCTTGTATGACTTATTTTACTTTTAGAGTTGTGTTGTGATATCTTCCCGTGAGTCCCTGATCTTGATCGTACACGTTTGCGTGCATGATTAGTGTACAATTGAATCGGGGGCGTCACATTTACATTGCGGGGATAGCCAGCTTCTCACCGGCATAACCAGGATTTTGATCATTCTGTTGCGCTTCCGACCTGGAGCTGAGGAGTTGAGGAGCCAGAGAGCTACCGAACACGCCCAAAGTGTTTCCATGCGTGCAGATCACTTGGTCCACCCCTGTCAGGTCAAACCCTAGTTTTTGCACATGTATCTATATGAATCTTCTTTTTCCTATTGCGGCATAAATCCATATATGTACTGCACCAATGAATATTGTAGGTTTAGAGCATCTACAGCCGGACATAGCAAATATGACCCCTTAAACGCCTGCGGACGTGACCAGACATGACCGTTTTGAGCCCCTATTTATCCATCTGAGCAGACATACTCCTTATTTTGCTTCTCATATATCCGGTCATTTGCATGTGATTGATGGAGATGAAGAGAGGGAAATAAAAGAATGAATAAAGAAAGAGAAAATGCGGTCCGGGATGGGACCGCGTCCTATGTGGCGAAATACCCAGGTGCGCCCGGGCGTGTCCGCAAGCCCTCATATCCTCCCCATATTTGAGATGGATATAAGGGTTCGTGGACAGTCCGGACGCATAAGGATGATATGAGAGGTCTAGTTGGGTTACGTTTTTCCTTCTCTCTCCTGTCCGGTCACTGATCGGATGCATCTGCGGGCGTATGAGGAGTGGTTTGAGGCGTCCAGTTGTAGATGCTCTTAATGGAGGGAAACAGTTTGTTGGACAAGAACCGGATACACAAACCTTGGGTTTTGTTTTCTTTTTAGATGACAAATTTAATTGTAAAATCGTCATGAGGTGTTTATTCCATGCCACATGTGCGGCACTTATCATTTAAGTCATATGTTATCAGGAATGAAATTTAGGCCAGGACTTTGTTACGTTGAATGGACTCGGGTCCAGGCGGTGCCCTGTTTGACTGCATAAGTTTCTTTTGCAAGAAAGTCTCGCTTCATTTAATCTTAGCAGAGACCGTCTGATGGTGGACGACTCTTTCTAGAATGAGTTTCATCGGCTTTTGTCTAGTCTCTGTGTATGCACCCGTTTCATCAAGTCCAACCTCGTTTGTCCGTCCGATGGCACCATCCAGAAATCCTGGCCGCCCTCCCATGTACGCACAGGAGGGAAACAGAAATTGTTGGACAAAAACTAGGGGCGTGTTTGGTTGCTCGAATTAGGCCCAGCCTGGCCCGAGTAGGAAGAATTTGGCCCGTTTGGTTTCCTGCATTCACTGTGTGGCCCGCATCGCCCGGAACTTAAAGCACGTCCAGGCCAGGCCCAGGGGGAACGCACGATTCGGCAGTAGCTCGCGAGCCTGGCTCGGGCGAGGCAAGGGAGGGTGCTACGTCTTGAGCTTGCGTTGGTTTTCCTTGAAGAGAAAAGGGTGATGCAGAAATAGTAGCGTAAGTATTTCCCTCAATTTTTGAGAACCAAGGTATCAATCCAGTAGGAGGCTCCTCAAAATTCCGATGCACCTACACAAACAAGCAAAGAACTCGCGACCAACGCAATAAAGGGGTTGTCAATCCCTTCACGGCCACTTGCGAAAGTGAGATCTGATAGAGATAATATGATAAGATAAATATATTTTCGGTATTTTATAATATATATAGGAAAAGTAAAGATGCAAATAAAAGTAGATTGAAAACTTATATTATAAAAGATAGACCCGGGGGCCATAGGTCTCACTAGTGGCTTCTCTCAAGATAGCATAAGTATTACGGTGGGTGAACAAATTACTGTCGAGCAATTGATAGAAAAGCGAATAATTATGAGATTATCTAGGCATGATCATGTATATAGGCATCACATCCATGACAAGTAGATCGACTCCTGTCTGCATCTACTACTATTACTCCACACATCGATCGCTATCCAGCATGCATCTATAGTATTAAGTTCATAAAGAACAGAGTAACGCATTAAGAAAGATGACATGATGTAGAGGGATAAACTCATGCAATATGATATAAACCCCATCTCTTTATCCTTGATGGCAACAATACAATACGTGCCTTGCTGCCCCTGCTGTCACTTGGAAAGGACACCACAAGATTGAACCCAAAGCTAAGCACTTCTCCCATTGCAAGAAAGATCAATCTAGTAGGCCAAACCAAACTGATAATTCGAAGAGACTTGCAAAGATAACTTAATCACACATAAAAGAATTCAGAGGAGATTCAAATATTTCTCATAGATAAACTTGATCATAAACCCACAATTCATCGGATCTCGACAAACACACCGCAAAAAGAGTTACATCGAATAGATCTCCAAAAAGATCAAGGAGAACATGGTATTGAGATCCAAAAAGAGAGAAGAAGTCATCTAACTATTAACTATGGACCCGAAGGTCTGTGGTAAACTACTCACAACTCATCAGAGGGGCTATGGTGTTGATGCAGAAGCCCTCCATGATCGATTCCCCCTCCGGCACAGCGCCGACGAAGGCTCCAAGATGGGATCTCGCGGATACAAAAGGTTATGATGGTGGAAATAGTTTTTCGTGGCCTCCTCTGATGTTCTCGGGGTACGTGGGTATATATAGAAGGAAGAAGTAGGTCGGTGGACGCCCGAGGGGCCCACGAGATAGGGGCGCGCCCAGTAGGGGGAAGCGCGCCCTCCACCCTCGTGGCCGCCTCGATTGCTTCTTGACTTGCACTCCAAGTCATCTGGATCACGTTCGTTCCAAAAATCATGCTCCCGAAGGTTTCATTCCGTTTGGACTCCGTCTGATATTCCTTTTCTTCAAAACACTGAAATAGGCAAAAAAAATAGCAATACGGGCTGGGCCTCCGGTTAGTAGGTTAGTCCCAAAAATGATATAAATGTGTAAAGTAAAGCCCATAAACATCTAAAATGGATAATATAATAGCATGGAACAATCAAAAATTATAGATACGTTGGAGACGTATCAGAGGGCAACGCGCTTCTCCCCTCGTGCGAGCAGGAGAGATGGCGCGAGCTCGCCGGCGTCACCGAAAAATCGGTGGGAGGATTTTGGCTCACCTCCCGCCGCTCCACCCCCTATTTAGCCCCTCCCTCACCGCCCCAACTCCCGCCACCATTCTTCCTCCGTTCGCACCTTCCCGCTGACGCGCATCGGCACCGACGAGCAGATAAGCGGCGCATCTTCATCGGCCAGCGGTCCACGGCGTCGGAGCTCCTTCACCGGCCGGCGTTCATCTTCCACCACCATCCCCCCTCGTCATCAAGCTGCAGCCATGGCCTCTGTGAGTTCAATCCCCCTTTCTCTCCGTTCCTTCTAGCTAGATCTGAGCTGCGGCTAGGGTTTGATCTAGATGCATGGTTGATTAGTGGTCTGATCTATGAGTCGATATGGTTGGTTGCTATGCTGCGGTTGCAATTTGTGGTAGGGATAGATGTTCAAGCATGTGGTAGGCTAGATTAGTAGTAGAGTTTGAAGTTGAACCTTGTGCTTGTGTTGAATCATGCTTAGATATGTGATTTGTAGCTATTGGTGGTCTATTTGTAGCATGTTGTTTGTTGTAGATGTATGTTTCTGCTCATAGATTGTCTGGTATGCTTACTATGATAGTGATGAAGCATGTGCTTGCTATGATAGTGATGAACCATGTGCATGTATGCTCCTGCTTTCATGGATTGTCCGTATGTTGTGTGCTATGCTCACTGTTAATGCGTGCTATGATTGTAGGACATGACCACGCAGACGCAAGATCTTAGTCAGGCCATTGTCGTGTCTGACAGCCAGTTTGCTCCATCGTTTGTCGAGGACTCGCAGCCTATGTCCGAGATGGCACCTGATTCAGAGGTGTTCGAGTCTGATTCCCTCTATGTGCTAGTAGTGCTTGTTGAGCCAACTCCTGCTGCTATTGCTGCTGCCGCTGCAATCAAGCTAGCAGCAGCAAAGGCAAAGAAGGATGGTAGGTCCAACAACATGAAGTGGCAGCCGTTCATGTCCACGTTCGTGCTAGACAAGATGTGTGATCTCATCTCTAGTGGAGTTAGGACTGACAAGGGCTTCAAGGAGGTGCACTTGAACACCGTTGCGAAGAAGGTGTTCGAGTTCTGTGGGCAAGAGGTGTCTGCCACCCAGGTGTACAACCACCTGAGGAAGTGGAGAAGTTGATGGATCCAAGTGTACAAGCTGAGGGACCTTAGCAGCGCCTCATGGGATGAGAACACTTGCTCCATAGTTCTGGAGGCAGAGCACTACGCCGGCCATGTCGCGGTTAGCTCA
Organism: Triticum dicoccoides; assembly: GCF_002162155.2. NCBI lineage: Eukaryota > Viridiplantae > Streptophyta > Magnoliopsida > Poales > Poaceae > Triticum > Triticum dicoccoides. The sequence continues at coordinate 682,995,418 of NC_041391.1, forward strand.
CAGCCCTCTTCCTTTTCATACTGTCCACCATTGCCTACTCCTAATCGCAACTAACAACACATGTGTTTCATTCTTAGGACGACCCAAGGGACACTGAGTTCCTCAACACACCCATCCAGAACTAGAACTAGATGCAGCATTATCTTCTCCTTCGGGCTGGCAACTGGGAAGCATGCCATGGGCTCGGGTGAGCCTCTTGGTTCTCCCATGCCAGACTTCCCTGGGACACCGGACGTTGAGGTCCTTGATGGCCCTGACAAGCCCGCTGTGAAGCCCTTCGACAAGCCATTTGACCCCAACCATGATAGAAAGAGGAAGAGAGGAGGCCTAATGGAGGAGGAGATCAATGTCTTTTGCAGCATGACTGAGGCGGTGAAGGAGGTGGCAACAGCCATCAGGGAGTGCAAGCCCGTCGACGTCCATCCTGACCTGTATGGTGCTGTCATGACCCAGGATGGATTCAGCGACGAGGCTCTCATGGCAGCTCTCAGCCACCTGCTTGACAACAAGGCCCAGGGTGTTGGGTTCGTTGCCATGGCCGACGCTCACAGGGTGTTGTGGCTCAGGAGCTGGCTAGGCAAGCACTACTAGTAGAGTAGTGCTGTCTGTGAGCGTGCATGATCCCCGACGGCGATGGCGATGGCGACGACGACAACGATGATGATGACAACGTACATTTTGTGTAGCTAGGGCCCAAAAACTATTTGATGGTCTGTATATTTTGGTGAGGTGGTATATACTAACCCCTCCTGCTGATGGTGAACTTGCGGTGGTAGGACGACACCCTCTTTTGGATGTGGTGGTAGGTTAACACCAAGGTAGTGCTAGGTTGAACTTGTTATGCCGTATGATCACGCATGCTTTACTTCTCTTCCGCTCCATTATTGTTTGTGTGCTACTTTGCTTGCTACTTGTGCTCCATTGATTTGCTGCTTCAACTCTTCCTCTTGTGCATTGCTAGGGCAAGTGGTATATCGTATTCATCGGTGAGGTTCCAGGGGTTTATAGTTCATGGGAAGAAGCCAATGCACAAGTGGCATCGTATAGCAACTGCAACTGTAGAGGGTTCAAGACTAGGCAGGCAGCAGAACAAGCTTACTCTGCATGGGTGCGAAAGCACGGAGGCAGCAGTGTCGACAGTGCCAAGGTCGGAGCTGTCAAAGTGGAAGCTGCTAAGGTGGATCGTCAGTTCGTCCTGAAGCTGAAGAACTTCATCATCTTCGCCCAGTTCGTCACCATTGTTGTGTTGTGGCGTTGGTGTGCTAGCTGTGATCGTTGTGGGTAAGCTCACCAACTAGGGTACAAGGTAAGCACGACATGTACGCCGTATGCAACCAAACGCCGTGTTCATGTGCCGCTAGGGCCAATGCAGCCAACTAAACAAAATGCACATGGGTATTACCTAATGCAGGGAGTAGGGATACACGCAACCAAACAAGTTGCGTATGGTGTATTAGGGCCTGTTTTTCCTCAACCAGACTTGGTTGAGAAGGCTATGCAATGCGACTACTGTTCCAAACTGAAACCAAACACGCCCTAGTAGATTGTCATTGTCTTGTGAGGTAGAGGCGTTAGTTCTGTTTGATATGCAAAGCGACTTTGGCTTGGAATTCAGTATGCATCTGCCGAGTCTTCGAGAAAAACTGAATGACATGAGCCGTGCTTTTGCTAATCATCAAGCAGAAACGGATGGAATGGACTGCCCACCGATCAATGGCGGCATGAGAGCTGTTGACGGTTTAATTAAACTGCTGACGGCGGTGGGAAATGGGGAGATCAGTTGGCATGCCATGGTCGTCAGGTCAACCCCTAATTTTTTGTGCATATATGCGTACGACGCCTCTTCCCTTTCCCGTTGGAGCGTCTCCGTCCGTCCGACCACACCATCCACGGGCCGTCCATGCGTGTACGCCAGTGAGTGCATATTGCAGGTTTACAGGAGGGAAACAGTTTGCTGCAGGAAATAGACATCCATATAACAATATAATAACATGAACAAAGTCAGGATAAAAACTTCTTGTCCAAATGGTCCGGTGAGCCAGCGACGTCAGCTCCCTGTGGATATATTTTCATTGACAACGACAGGGTTGTTTGTAGATCACAATTTACCGTAATACAATAATTAAGTACTTATGGTAATTTGTAAGTCAAAATTTATAAATTACTCTCTCGATCCATATTAGTTGTCTTAAATTTGTTGAGATACGGATGTATCAAGACAGGCCAAAGGCCATATGTTAGTCAACCAACCTTTCCAAGGTCAATCTTATAGAAATTTAAATACATTTTTTTCTTCTCCCTAAGAAAGGTGACTCTCAGACGACAAGGGCTTGCTAACTCCCATCGGCACCGCCGCCGATCTGCGTCTCCTTCCATGACCTAGGGCTATGGAGGCGCGGTGAACCTTGTCGCGGGAAGGCTACTACTCCGTTCTAGGTGTTTTTTTAAGTCGATTAGGTTTTGTGTCCTGCTCAAGAAGGTGAGGCAGCGGCGGTTCCCTGAAAATGGAATAAGGTCCTTCTCGACTAGTTCCTGTCTCGATGGTGCATCTAGCATCGTCGAAAGGGCGTATGGAGGTGCGTCTCCGGTGGTGTTCGTCTTTGTTCATGTGTCTATAAATTAGATCCTTCTGATCAATGCTTCTCATCATCAATGATGGTTGTTGTTCCGGTGAGTTGGTCATGTGGGACCTTAGCACGACAATTTACTAACTGTCTACTACAACAAGACTTGCTCTGTTCCGGTGAGAAGGGGCGATGACGGCAGCGCGCCTTCGGCTCGGTCCAGTGATTGTGCACGTCACTATGTGGTCTATGGGCTGAATATAATTTATGTTACTTCTCGTGTTCTTTGTACCGCCATGACAGTTGATGAATTGATCAAAAGTTTTCCTTGCAAAAAGGACGTACTTATAGAAATTTTTAAAAATTATAAATCGGTCCTGGCGAAATCAACATTGTCTTCCTCTCACATCCACCCGCGACCAACAAGTCCTTGTTGATGGCGGGCATGATGTCATCAAAGCCACAGTCCTACCGAACCAACACCCTGAAGAAGAAACGGCCAAAGCCAATGCTATCGGATGATAACAAATCCAAGATCCCAACCTCCAAAAAAGCTAAAATGCCTCCCGCTAGCATCGAAGGCCGCAAAAATTTGACGAAGAGGAGGCGGGAGAACCAAACTGCAAAGGAAAGCCGTCGCTGCCGCCATGCCGACAAACCATGAAAATCCTAACCTCGCCGACCAAGGAGGCCAGCAATAATCTACAGCAAT
>NC_041391.1:682998915-683003870 GCF_002162155.2 Triticum dicoccoides
CGGATCGACACCGCCACCACCAACAATTCGTCGCCTCAGCAGGAAAAAGCTAGAGATTGGGACCTTCCTCATGGTCGTACACCGGCAGAGCAGGAGAGGGTCGGCGACCTACCGGTGGATCGAGGAGGGATGACGGTGTGATACATCCAAAAAATCACCAACTGATTGGTGGGACCGGCGTAATATACCAAAGTACTTTTGCACATAGGCTATAATTTTTCTTTTTGAAACATAGGCTATAATTAGCACCACGTACTGGTCCACCAGTCAACTGTATGTCAGCTAAGCAAAATACATATCAATGGCTGTATTGAGTCATTTATTGTAACTTTAGTGGTCGTATTTCGGGTATTTCAAAATTGTGGCCAAAGTGAGACACCAAGTCAATTTCAGTTACCGTAGATTGATTTTTTTTCCTACACAACGAAAGTCTAGCGGCTTCAGTTCCACCTTGATATGCAGAGTTGACCTTCTTTCTTTGCGTGTCATGTAGTGACCTGTGTGTGTGTGTGTGTGTCATGCAGAGTGACCTTGACTCGGAATCCTATAAATGATCCTATAAATCTAAGAGAGTCATATGCATTTTGAGTCTTTGCTTCGTAATTCAATTTAAATTTTCATCAACCAATTCATAAAGCAACGCCCGGGGTATCCTCTATTTCAGTATTTATGCATTTGCGTAGTCTTGCAGAAAAAATGTACTCCCTCCGTTTGAAATTACTCGTTCAAGAAATATTTCTTAAATGAGTAATTCCGAACGGAGGGAGTATCACCGACAAAAGAAGTATGACTTGAGCCCTGCTTTCATCAATTATAAAATAGAAAACGGGTACAGCCGCACATGAAATCGGCTGCCCGCTGATCATCCACCACATCTGCTTATCTCTTACACATGATTTTCACCTTTTTGCAAAGAGGGAGCGCGTGACTTCAACGCGGTCGAAAGCCTTGGACCAGCTGGCATAAAAGACCCTTCCTAACGTTTTTTGATGGCAAGTTTAATTTTTTGAGGATGGCAACTTTAGTTGTGAAACATGACAAAATTCTGTGTGGATAACAATTTTAGTTTTTTTGTGTGTTTTTTTACAGATGGCAATTTTAATTATAAAAATATCAGGACGGTGTTACTGTGTGCCACACGTATGATACTTATCATCTAGGAGAAAGCAAGCTGGCATGTACATAATTGATGTCACACGAAAAGAAGCGTTGCCATGAGTGCAGACCAGTTAGCACCGTCAGGTCAACCCGTAGGAGGTGTTTGTGCACATACGCATCCTCTTCTGTTTCCCGTTGCTGAGTTTGTCCACAGGTCCATGTGTGTACGCCAGTGAACAAGTAACAGCGATGACACAAACAAATTCAGGATAAAAACTTTCTTGTCCGAACAGTCTGCAGGTGAGCCAGTGACGAGTCAGCTTCCTCTCAATGTATTGTCATTGACAGTGACAGAGTTGTTTCTAGATCACAAGCTGGCCTACTGTTCCCATACTATACTTGGATATCACTATTGCCTATAATAGCAGCCTTTAATTATGTCCCGGCACTAGGTTTGAAAAAGGCTGTACCCGTTCTCATGGATGATGATACTGAGCGATCTTGACCTGTGGGATGATTCAGTACTCCCATATCTATAGCTTATTTTGGGAAAAAAATATCTAGTACTTATCAAAAAGGATGGATGACATGAGCTCGACTTACACTATTCATCAAAGACAAAAATGAAACGGTCACTGAAGTCGATTGCCCACTGGCCGCCCACTGATCGAATCACTGATCACAACGTATATCTGCCCATCTACCCGGCGACGACGTACGCCCTCGTCTGCATGGCATCTCCCGCGCGTGATTCTTCTCCCCTTTCCCGCGCGTGATTCTGACGCGATCAAACTTTGGACCTCTAGCTTGATACCGCACAGAAAGATGGGATGCCATGCGTGCAGATTCAGCCAGATAGTAAGCTACAAGTGCTTGAGATTGCAGCAAAGCTTCGCATCATCTGCACATAAAGCTAGGTGAAGGTGACCGACAGGAGCTCCGTTGACATGCAAAACTGCGTTGACATTTTGCGTGGGGGAGAGAAATGCTCCCTCTAAAACGTCTTATATTAGTTTATAGAAAGAGGGAGTACTAGTGAACTTAGAATACTAACCGTTCTTGTGCCAAAGTGTCTCAAACTTTCTCCCACAAGAAAAAAAAAGTGTGTTGAAACTTTCATTACAAAAAGCACTTTTATGATACTTGCTTGACTAATATGTTGGAATAAAGTTAGTTGACAGATTATGTTTTGCAAAGCCGAGTGAGCATATTCTTGTGCACTTTGCATTTGAGGCGGACATGCCTCAGAGCTTAGTGGGTTATCCCACTAATCATGCCACCTATCGCTCAAGTCGAAAACAGCCACTCCTTCGTTCAAAAACAAAGTATAAACTACTTTGTGGTAAGCCAATCTTTATAAACAATTTCTTTTATGCCAAAATGCCGAAGAAAAAAGTCAACCAACTTTTACAAGGCCATTCTTACAAACATAAAAAAAGTGCATATCTGTCCCGGGGAAAATTGACGTTGTCTTCCTCAATCGATGTTGTCGTCCTCCCACACTTGCCGCCGGCCAGCCAGACCTTGTTGATGCGGGTAAAAAGTCATTAATTCACAATCTTACTGACTCAATCCACTGGAAAAGAAACTGTCAAAGACGACACAATCGAAAGATCACAAATCCAAGATTCCAACCTTCAAAAAAAGCTCACGTGCCTCCCACTAGTACGAAAGGCCGCACCGATGTGACGGAGAGGAGGTTACAGGACAAACCTACAACATGAAGCCGTCGCCGCCACCATGCCAATAAACTCTGGAAATCCTAACATCGTCGTCCAAAGAGCCCAGTAAGAGAAGCGGGGAGGTCGAGGAAACTTCTATTCACTATATTGAAGCCGCCACTAGCAACAACGATTTATTGCCGTGTAACCCTACTAAAAGTATCAAAAATTAGAGATTTGAGTCTTCCTCAGAGCCACACATCGATAGAGCAGGGAAGATGACGTGATACATCCAGAAATCTCATCGTTGGGGTTAATACAGGAGAGGAAAAAGATGAGTGGTGTTATATATCTCTGTACTTAATTAGGCTATTATATGTTTATTTAAATTAATATTACTCATCTTGTTTATTTATATTAAATTTTTATACTCATGTATATCTCTTTTTAGCATAATATCTTCCACAAAATCATATATTTTATAATATATGTTTGATAATTAGCACAAAATTGGCTTACTAAATAAGAAGACACATTTTTCTTTCTTCACATCTCCAACATGGAAATATATGAGTGTGCAACATACGATTTAATTTTTCAATGAATGTTATAATGGTTTATTGAATTTTAGTTTAAGAAATTTCCTCGCTTGGGAAACCATTGGATCAATTGATCATCGATAGCCTTACATCCAAGAAAATATAAGAGAAGTTGTCTATGTTTAGCTGGAACAATCTTATGTATTATTTTTAGATGTATATTGTTGTATTTGTAAATGTGCATACCAAAGTAGGCATGTTAAAAATCTGTATAAATCTATGGTTTACAAATCCACCGGATATTATTTATGGGAATGTGTCCAAAAAATGGATTGATAGAGGTTTCTAGAGTATAGGATTGTTTATTTTATTTGATGTGTATACAAATGTTTGTCCTTGAAAATCTACAATTGCTTACTTCATGATTCTTTCATCTATACTTTAATATAAAAATGTACAAGTTGGTGAAATCCAAACAATTTCAACCATCCAATAGGATGACACTTGCATATTTAACGGAGGCTTAAAAGAAGAGTTAGGCCAATGCTGGTGTTTACCATGGTTACTTTGTGACAAGGTAATCTTTCCTGATTTTTATCCGAGGGGTAGCATGCCTATTCCCATATTGCATAAATTTGAACATGGTCTTTTTCTTGTCAGAAACTAGGTGTTTTACTTTCAGAAATTATAGGGTTAAATATGGATGGTTTCACTTTTAGAAGTGGGATGTTTCAAAAGAATAGGGTTCTCTTCCAGAAATTATGTGTTTCCAACTAAAGGCAACCTTAAAAAATAGAAAAGAAAATATGAATATGGGTTTGTTCAATCACATCCATTTCATCATTCATAAAAGAGGATCTCAAACGTTCAACAAAAAATCTACTATATATATTAAAAGTATATTATTAGTTAATATGAAAATAAATAGACTCGCAATAAAACATGGCCCGTCATGTGAACTAAGCATAACATCACATTCTTACATGTTAGTTTTGTCACAAGTCGAAACTTTATAGACTCTAACTACGTTTGTAGATAAAGTACCTAATTTGCACCCAGTCTCATCTTTACCCCTAAAAAACAGTGCTCAACTTTGTCCCTCTTTCGTTGAGTGCACTTATAGAAATATCCTTCCGTACATTTTCATCCAGACAAAGGCCTTTGACTGGACGGAAAATTTACGGAAAGACATTTCTATAAGAACACTTAACGGAAGAGGGGCAAAGTTGAGCATTGTTTTTATTTAGGGGTAAAGATGAGGTCGGATGGAAATTAGGTGGGGGATGTAAACGTCCCATTATAATATCATTGGATCCATCTTTAAATATATTTTTTATTACAAGATATAAAGTGAGGATAGGAGTTGATAAAGATGCCCATGGGTATGACCAACATAGCAACAAGGAGATGACATCGTTTCCACCACCATGCAAGGGCACTTTAAAAAGAACATTCGACATGGTTCTTTCTTTTTTCTTTTGCAGAGAAACCCTTCAACATGGTTCTGCCGACTCAATCCTACACAACTGGTCCATCTGCACCTGCACCTCGGAAGCACACTCCTAAATCCCATAATCAAGCATGCCTTGTACCTTGCCTCTTTGAGCCACCTATTCTCACTACCCCCAACCCCTTCACTACCGCGCATCCCGAACCT
>NC_041391.1:683004351-683006062 GCF_002162155.2 Triticum dicoccoides
GGGGGAAGGGGGTTGTAAAATAATTTAAATGTTTCATTTTTTATGTTTCTATATGACTATTCAAGGCATGCGGCATCATGCCCAACAGCATTTTATAGAAAAACAAACCCCAACATCTTACAACCATTAATACATCACAGCATAGGGGAAGCTAATCAACCTTGAAACTCAATAAACTCTTTTTTGGCGAGAAGGCCAAAGGTTACATTAAAATAAACCAACCTTTACTGGCCACACTTACAAAATTTTAAAAAATTACACGCCGGTCCTGGGTTGTCTTCCTCTCACACTTGCTGACAAGCAGCCAGTCATGGTTGATGAGGGGCAAGAAATCATCAAGACCATGGTCCTAAAGAGAAAATGACCTGGCGAAGAAAGTGTTAAAGCTGACACTACCGGAAGATCACAAATCCAAGATTCCAACCTCCAAAGAACTCAAATGCCTCCTACTAGCACCGAAGGCCACACTTATGTGTGGGAAACGAAGCTGGAGGACCGAACTGCAAAGGGAAACCCTTGTTGTCGTCATGCCGACAAATCTTGGAAATTCTAATTTCGCTGGACAAGGAGGCCGACAAGAATCTGCACCAACGAGCTACCAACGCCACATGGACGACACCGAGGAGGCTTGAGGAAACTTTATTCGCCAGACTGACGCCGTTGGCACTACCATCGATTCGTCGTCATGTAATAACCCTACTAAAATCCTCAAAGCAGGAAAAACTAGAGGTTGGGGCCTTCCTCAGAGTCGCACAACGGCATAGCAGAAGGTCGGCGACCTACCGGTGGAGGAGGAATGGTGACGCGATATACGTCCAGAAAATCTCCTCTCAGGGGTTTGGAGACGAGAGAGATGAGCGAAATCTATCCCTGCACTTGATGCAAGAAAAATAACCGTAGCCCTTATTCGATGTGGTAGACCCAAAAATTCGAGTTTTCTTGAATGGACATGACATGAATTTGAAAGGGAAACGCTTGCAAATAGCACGATGACAACTCGGCGCGCGTCGGCCGTCTCCGCAGCCATCAGATCTGAGTTTTGTTTGACGTCCGTCAACGCAACTCGTTCCCGGAGGTAACAGGTGAATGCTATCCCGAGTGCAACATGGGTCATGTCGCAACCGGCGAGCGCAACATGGCTCGTGTTTAAACCGGAGTCGGATAGTAGGGTGGTGGACGGTCTTTTTCCTGAGCTCAGCATGCTGCGACCGTGAGCACAACATGACCCAGTGCTGCAAAATGGGCTCAGATGACATGTTCACGGCCATGAATGTGTCTCCAATTTGAAAAGATGTATTGAAAAGATGTCACCGGAACACAGCCATCACCTGGCGAAAAGCGGAATTCACTTTTGACTTATTATTAGTATATACGTATAGGTGTTGAAAAAAATGAAGCACTTGGGTAAATAAGAGCAACTTCAATGAGACGATCAATTTGGGTCGGCACGGACAAAAGTGGAGGCCCAACGCGTCGACCCAAACGCAAATTGCGTCCGCCTGGCGTCCGCGTCGATCCATTTTCGACCCAAAATTGCGCCTGAAATGCGTCGGCGCGGACGCGCCGCGCGTCTCCTTGTCGGTCACCGCGTCCCCACCTGTAGGCCACCCAACCGCCGCCCGTCGCCTTATTTATTACGACCACCAACAGCGGGCCCATTAGTCAGCCGGTGGAAGCGTCCTTTTTTAAGCACCCGTGCGGCGGGGCCCGG
>NC_041391.1:683006547-683032745 GCF_002162155.2 Triticum dicoccoides
CAAACCCTAGCAAGTGATGGATCTCTTCGGCGGCGGCGGCAGTGGCAAGGGCACCCCCGCCGCCTCGTCGTCCCGCACTCCTCCTCCCATTCCTCCTGCGGCACCGGCGCGTTTCCGCCCAGGTCGCCGGCGCCCGCACATCCCGGTGCACCAAGCGCGGTGGCACTGGGAGTACAGGCAGCCGCTGCCCTACCCCGACGTCACGTTGCCGCACCACTGGCATCTGGATTCACAGCGGATCCCGATGCCAGCGGTTCCGCGGAGCCAGCGGGTGCATGACGAGGAGGGGCGCAGGCGCCGCGCGCAGCTCACGCCGGAGCAGCGTCGGCTGCCTGAGTATGCCGCCGGCTCTCCCAACTTGGAGGCTTGGTTCGGCCTCGAACACGAGGAGCAACTGCGTGTAGGCGTCGACGCTGTCCCGCCGTTGTTCCCACCGCCGCCCCCGCAGGTAGAGTAGGAGGACATGGAGACGGAGGCGGAGTACCAAGCCGCCCTCGAGGAGGCCCTGCAGCACACGCTGGAGGCTAGCCGCCTCGAGGAGGACGCGCAATGGGATGGGCTGAAGCAAGCCCTTGCCCTGTCGGCGCCAGGGGACTCCGTTCACACCCCGCTCTTCGTGCCGCCACCACCACCACCGCCACCCGTCGAGCCCAAGCCGGAGCTGGAGCCGGAGCCGACGCGGAAGTGCTCCCCGCCTCCACCCACTTGGCCGAAGGAGGCCTACACGTGGACGGGCCAGTACTGCGAGTGGGTGAGCGCGCCTCCTGTCCACTTCACCGCGACGCCGACACAGGAGGCGGCCCACCTTGAGCGCTAGAAGGCGCGCTGGCTCCGCCAGGTGCAGGCCGACGGCGAGCGCCGGATGTGCTACGAGGCGATGCTCCAACGCGACGCGGAGGCGCTCCGGCTCGAGGAGGAGGGGGAGCGCGCGCGGTTGGCCGCAATGCCGCCGCCCGAGCAGACGCCGGAGGAGGCTGCCCTGGCAGCGTACCAGGTGGCGTTCGGGTGGGCTGGCCCTGCTCCCGTCTTCATTGACCTCACCGGCGATGGCGAGGTCGATGCCAAGGGCAAAGGCAAGGGCAAGGCCGACGACGTCTAGGGCAGCGTGCGAGGCGGCAGCAGGCGGGCGCGGACTTTTTTTATGTTTTAATTAATGTTTAATTAGGTTTAAGTGGACATTCGGCCGGCGTTTGACCGGCCACTTATGTTTAATTATGTTTATTTTGTGTGAGCTGCTTTTTATTTCACACCGATATATTTGGGTCAGCATCCCGTTAGACGGTTAAGTCGACCCATTGAAGAATGCGGACGCGCACGTTCGCCTGATGAAAAGCAGACAAAGCGCACGTTTCGTTTGGGTCGTCTCGTTGGAGTTTGCTCCAGATGCAAAAGGAGCACACTAGGGCGATGGATTGCTGGCGGCACCGGAGCTTTTCCGGTAGCGGGTAAAACCCGTGCCATGGCAGGGGAACCGGCCGGAGCGCTTTTGCCGTTGACAGGGACGAGACCGGGCTGCCGACGCGGACCAAAGGCAGAGAGAGTGTGAGGCAGAAAGCGAGAGGAAGCAGCCAGCCATGGCGGAGAGGGACAGAAAAGATAAACAACGCGACGCGACGGGAGGAAGGAAGGACCGAGAAACCAAAGCGAGCGGAAGTCAAAGGCCCACGCGGGACTAGTAATTAAACCGGGCCAGCGGCGGCGGGATTAGTTGGTGTGGTCAGCGAGCGAGCGGGCGAGGGAGGGAGGAAGCCGCGGAACACGTGTGCCAATGTCACACCCCACGCCCACGCCCACGCGGCGGAGCAGAGTCGTAGTACTACTACTTGGTCGACGTGAATGTAGCACGATACGACTTGCGTCCATCCGTAGGCTGCTGTGCTGCCCCCTCCGCCCAGCTCTGTCCCTCCGTTCACACGCACCTTGCCTCCTTCTTCCCCCCCTCCCTCCCGAGCGAGCGAGAGAGAAGCGAGCAAGCAAGAGGAACCAAACTTGCCAGCCTCCAGCTCCTCCGCCCAACGCAACGCAGGCAGGCAAGCCGGAGGCCCCGTCCCGTCCCGTCCTCCCGTATCCTCTCCCCCGGCCGGCGAGCCGATATACAGTCGAGACCACTTCCGTCCATCCTCTGGCCGGTAAGCAATTCACATCTCTTCACGCTTGCGCGCTCCGCTGCTTCAGTTTCGACAAGGGAAAAAGCTTTGATCCCTTCCCTGCCTGCGCTCGGTTGGTTTCTGCAGCTACCGGACGGCAGCAGATTTCTTCTGCCTTCCTTACTAGCCTTTTCTTTTTTCCTTTTTTCCTGGTTTGTTTGTTTGTTTTCTCCCAACTGAATGAACAAACCAATTTTCGGTTGCTGATCCGCCGCTCCGATCTCGCTGCTTCCAACCGCTTCTCGCTCCGATCTTGCTGCCGCGCCTGCCACTGCTAGGTTTTTTCTACTAGGATTCTTGTTGGGGATCGCAACTCGCCGCGTGTTGCGCCGCCGCTCGCCTCCGGATATCACGGTGGGGATTTGTCCCCACCCTCTCCCTCTCCCTCTCCCTCACTATCAGCCGCAGTTTGTTTGTTTGTTTGTTGGATTTGTTCCTTCTTCCACCCCGAGCCGATTACTTTGCCTTCTCCCACCGCCGATCTGTTAGCTCGCGCTCTGATCTTTGACAGATGAGGGATTGGACGCCTCGTTCGTTTGTTCGTTCGTTCGTTCCCTCTCGCGTCTCTTTCATACCCCATGCATGCGACAGCGATGCAGCATGGCAGTTTACCCCGCCCCAGTAACTAAACTCTGCATCCGGCCGTTGGCTCTGCTCCGCTTTGTTGCAGATCAGTAAGGTGAACTAGGAGGATCCCCTGGCCTGCCCTGCGCCCCCCGGGTCTGTCAGGCCGAGGATCGATGGCCGGCGGCGGGACCAGCATCAGGAAGTATGTGGGCGCCCTCAAGGACTCCACCACCGTCAGCATCGCCAAAGTCAACAGCGACTACAAGGTATCGCCATCCCTCTCTGTCCCTTTTATCATTCATCTCAAATTTTGCTTCAAGAATTGTTTTTTAACTGTATCGTAATCGCTCTTTGCAACAGCAACTGGACATCGCGATCGTCAAGGCCACCAACCATGTGGAGAGGCCTGCAAAGGAGAAGTACATCAGAGGTAGTAACAAACTCATGTTTCTACAGGCGCAAGAGCATGATCTTCTTCTGTCTCAAGAAACACCATTTTTCTCATCATGTGCTTCCTCTTCTCAGACATTTTCATGCATCTTAATTCCGGGCGGGCTCGGGCGGACGTGGCCTACTGCATCCGCGCCCTCGCGAGGCGCCTCTCCAAGACGCGCAACTGGGCGGTATGTCCACCAAAAAAGATCTCCTGATATTCATTATCAGAGCAAATGATGTCTGCTGTACTTGCTACTATCTGGGTGATGCTCAGTAACTAATTAAGGTGGACTGGTGGTTATGATTGATGAACTTCTCATTTCTGTATTTATTCACCAGGTTGCACTGAAGACGCTAATTGTCATACACCGTGCCCTTCGCGAGGTCGACCCTTCTTTCCGTGATGAGCTCGTCAGTTACGGAAGATCTAGCGGCCAGATGCTACACATGTCCTATTTCAAAGATGACTCCAGCCCTGATGGTACCAGTTGCCGCTAACCTCGCCCTGGTCTTGGATTAGTATCTGAACTTTCTCTTTCGCAAAAACTAGAACTTTCTCCTGACATGTCTGTTGTGTTTGCAGCTTGGGATCACTCTGCTTGGATACGCAATTATGCTTTATTTTTGGAAGAGAGGCTCGAATCTTTCCGTGTGCTGAATTATGATGTCGAACTGGATCCATTGGTACGTAATCTAATGCAAGTTTATTTATATTTATATTAAGGAAACAAATATTGGCTTGGTCCATAGGGTGTCAATGGGTTACTTTAGCATCTCATTTGTGATAATAACTATTATCTGCAGGGAACACGGGATGTTGATACAACTGGTTTGCTTGCACAACTGCCAGCATTGTCGCAGCTTCTTTTTCGGCTAATTAGTTGTCAGGTGATTCATTGCTTTCTTATTCTGCGCAAAGTGAATCGCATCCAATATTTTTGAGGGGCCATGATATTTAAATCTGCATTGCTTACTATTGATTCATATTTTCAGCCGCATGGGTCATCATCTTATAACACCATAATCCAGCATGCCCTTTCAATGGTGAGGATTCAGAACATTTATGAACAGTGTACTATTAAATAGTGGTTTCATCAGTCCTTGACTTTGTTTTGCTTGTAAATGGAAGGTTGCTACGGAGAGTGTTAGGATCCAGACAGCCATCAATGATGGCATACTCAATCTAGTTGACAAGGTACTGGCCACTAGCTTATTTTGTAAGATTGTTATCTTGTATGCTTCATTTGTTTATCTTACACCATTGACATCTTCTGTACAATGCAGTTCTTCGATATGCATAGGGACGACGCTATTAGGGCCCTCGATATATACAAAAAAGCACTTAAGCAGGTTAGTTACTTTTTTTCCTATTGTTGGTCAACCAATTATTTTGTTAGTTTGAATTGGTTTTCCACAACACCTGAAATGATGTCCATGTTTCTCTATACTTATCGTCATTTTTGGGTTGTGCAGGCAGGGCAACTTTCTGGATTTTATGAGACATGTAAAACCATACATATTGGGCGGGATGAGAAGCTGTTAACAATCGAGCAGGTTTAGTTCGCATCCTCGGGATTATTTGTATATTTCCATTGTTGTTCTTATTATGTTTGTAAACTTGCTGATAGCCTACCGATAACACATGCAGCCTCCTGCGTCATTCTTGCAAGCTATGGAAGATTATGTGAGAGATGCTCCCCTTGCTTCAAAAAACCAGGTTTGAAACTTCTACAAGTAAATAATGGATGTATAATTTCCTTACAGTTCAGCTAGTATCCTTGTATTGTACTCCCTCCGTCCCAAAATAAGTGACTCAAGTTTGTACTAGCTTTGTAGTACAAACTTGAGTCACTTATTTTGGGACGGAGGGAGTATAATTCTTATAAAAATGTGATGGAAGACTAAAGTAAGAAACAGTTGTTGCAAAACTGAGCTTTCCATTGTTCAGTTGACCATATGAACCTTTATTGTCATTGTTTGTCCTCCATTTTTTCGTCCTTGCTAATATTTCTAGGACGTCTTCATTTGTTTGCAGGCTGTACTGGCAATAGAGTACAACAGAAAACCAGAAGAGGAAGAAGCATCAACTCCACCACCACCTCCTCCTCAAGTATCAACTTCAGAGAAAGAACCAGAACCAGAGCCGGTTAAAAAAGTCGTGCCTAGAGTCGAGCAAATAGATTTGCTGGTAATTTTCCATGTCACTAGAGCAACTGCATATTATCTTATTTATAACTGAATCAGCCTAACAAATTCATCTCTGCTTTGCAGGGGATGGATGAGCCGATCCCTGACACGTCCGAGCTAGATCAAAACAATGCTTTGGCCTTGGCAATTGTTGAACCAGGTACATACATCTTCCAAATGGATTATCTTAATTTGTTAACATGTGAAATGTTAGAAACAAGAAGAAAATCAGGCACTAAAATGCGTGTGCCAATTCTCACCTCTTGCTGCAGATAATGCGCCTAAAGCTGCTGCTAGTTCCGAAAACGTCGCCACTAGCTGGGAGCTGGCTCTGGTCACAGCACCCAGTGCAAGTGAAAATGTTGCTACTTCAAGAAACTTGGTGAATACCTGAAACACTTCCTTTACCTGATGATGATCATGTCTCTGAAATCAAACTGACATTTTACCATGCTACAGGCCGGTGGACTGGACCTGCTCACCCTCGACAGCCTCTATGATGACGCGCACCGGCACACGCAGCAGAACGCGAGCTACAACCCCTGGGAGCAGCCGACCCCGGCTTCATCGGCTCCGATGGCTCCGATGATGCAGCAGCAGTATCAGCAGCAGCCGATGCACAACCCGTTGTACGCCTCGGCGCAGCAGCAGCAGGCCTTCATGCTCCAGCAGCAGCAGGCCTTCGTGCTCCAGCAGCAGCACCAGTACCAGCAGCAGTACCAGCAGATGATGATGATGGGCGCGCCGTCGCTCCATCGCCAGGCGTCCTCCAACCCGTCGCTCCATCGCCAGGCGTCCTCCAACCCGTCCTTCCATCGCCAGGCGTCCTCCAACCCGTTCGACAGATCATACGTGCCGGCAGCCGCCGCCGGCGGTGGTGGTTACCCTTATGCTCCGGCGATGCAGCTCCACACCGGCAACGCCTACAATGGGACCGGCATGATGTAGAGATGCTCGTGGTGGTTTTTCCTTTTTGCTTCTCCGTTGCAATTTTTTTCCGGGTTAGTAGGCACCTGGTGTATAGTTTAGATGAGTAATGGCAGGGGAAGTATTTTTCCCCGGCTATTTGGTCAGGACGGTTGCTTGTGCTGTGCAGCCGTGAAGTATTGTCCAGGGAAATTAAATTCTGGGAACATGGTAACAATGTTTGAAACAGGAGAAGAGAGATGAACATTGTGAAAAAAAAGGTATCAACAGAGCAACTTTTCTCTCTCTTTTGAGACATGAGAAAAAACAGACATTATTTAATAAGATACTCCCTCTGTTCCATAATGTAGCGCATATAGATTTTTAGGAAAGTCAAACCTCGCAAACTTTGACCAAGTTTGTGGAGGAAAATATTTACATCTAGAATGCGGAACATATATATTAGATTCATCATAAGACGTAGTTCCATATTTTATATATTTGGTATTGTAGATATGAATAGTGTTCTCTATAAACTTGTCAAAGTTTGTAAACTTTTTAAAAAATCTATATGCCCTACATTATGAAACGGACGGAGTATTTAGTTTTTCCTTTTGAGATGGGGTAAAAAATAGAACTGAACTGAAACTATGCATCAACAGGATTGATCAGTCAGATCAAAGCAAGATGCATTTTGCTCAGATGTTAGTCAAAAGCGAGATGCATTATGTTGAGATATCATACTGACGAAAGGCGGCAGAAGCTAGACAGAGTATGCAGTGATGCCATGGCAAACAGCTGACTGATGCAAGTGAGTGAGATCATCAATGGAAGTTCAAGTTCCTACCAACAAAAAATGCTAGCAGGCAGATATCTGTACAGGCAACTGAATAGGATCACTTCACTGATATAAACAAGGTCAAGCACACCAATGCTCCAAATCATACTGTAGATATTCACAAGTTGATGATCCCTATTTCTAGTGAAGTGCCGCTAGAAACACGCAGACCACAGGTTCAGGAGAGGATGAAGCGCTGGAGATCAGAAGGCGCTGTACTCGTCCTCGGAGTTCATCTGGAGGAACCACACGATGGCCAGCCCGAAGACGGCGAAGGAGGACAGCTCCATTGTCAGCGCGCCCCACCCGATGACGCCGGCATGCTTCAGGATCGACGGGATGGCGATGCTGCCCACGATCGACGCGCCCGTCAGGAACTTGGTGAAGTTCACCCACCTGCATGCAGTGGCGAAATTGCATCAGAAAAAAGCTACAGTAACTATCTTTACCCATATATATATAAGAAAAGATTTCGAGGGAAGCAACAAGGTCTGAACGTTTGTCCATCACAGATGTTCCAGAATAGACGGCCAGCATTTGAAATTTGAAATCTAAATATGACGTAAGAACCTCTGTCGGAAAAGGTTACAAGTACCATCTGTGCCACTAAGGTAAGGCATATCTTTTGAAGTAAAAACTGATCTGAATCATCAGTTTTGACAAACGTGATTCATAACGAAGAACCAGTACTGAGTACTGGCTACCAGGTACTAGAGAATCACTTGGAAATCACTTACCCATCATTCTCATTCGACATGATCGATGGAGAATCGGAGCCCAGGAAAAATATGAGTGGCATAGGTAGTATGAGGTACATCAGAACTGCACAAAATGCCATGGATCATTTACATAATACTTGTTCAAAATTATATGACAAAGGTTTGGCAGCTTGAACAAAAGTCTCTAACCTGTCAACATTGGCCACCAGTTGTTATACAGAGCGCAGGCCTGAATAAGACAGAGTTACAGAGATTCAGGCAACGTCCAAAAGAAAAAAAAAGGATAGAAAAGCTGACGGTGAGATGATAAATGTTGATGCCTACCAAAATCTGCAATACGATCCCACCAGAGACCAGTATTGCCAGGGCGGCAAGTCTTCCGCTATGCAGGCATGTTCTCATACTGCGCGACAGTGCCATCGTTCCTTTAAATGCTGTCCAGGTATGCAAGTTTCTGGAGTGGGGAAAAGGCAGACAATCAAACACATTGCGGACATCATATGTAAAAAAAGAAAAGGAAGCAACACTATGATCACTAACTAGTGGATCGAAAGGTCCATATGACCGGATCACAATCATATATCCAAAACGACCTATCTTAGACCAAGGAATAGGATGCTCTCAACCAGCCTAAGTACACAAGTCACACCGCCCCGCCAATGTTTTCAGCGAGCCTCGACTACCGAATTGCTACCTCTTATCAGACTAACACCTGATTGCTGTCTACTGAAGAGAACAATAGCCGTGTGCAGCAACAGGAAATCATCCAGATGGCCGAGTTTCGTGATCAGCATCTACTTGAGTCGCTTGCAGAAGAAAGAGGTTCAAATAATAATTCACACGCAACCGTAATTATTTCTCCCCCAATTCTGATAACGGGACACCTAATACCTAGAACATATCCGCCAATTCGACCGTAATTCGCGCGCCGCGCAAAAAGCGATCAATCCCCTCTCCCCGGCTGATCTAACCCAATCCAGAGGCGATTCAGATCGGAGTTACTCTCGGCGGCGCCCCGCGCCGATTCGACAGAGGCGGGCAGAAAGCGGAGGGGATCGACGGGTGCGTACCGAGCGAGGCGCGTGCGGCGGAGACGGCGGCCGCCGCGCGACGAGGAGGCTGCTGCGGCGGCGGAGGTGGCGGCGGGTGTGGGGATCGGTCTCCGGCCGGAGGAATCGGTGGCGATTGGAGAAGGGCCGGTGGTGGTGGTGAAGTGGACGGGACCGTTCTCTAGGGTGATTAGCTAGGTAGCTAGCCGGTGTTATTTTATTTTATTTAATTAACCGTTGTCCCTAATCGCGAGGGTTCCTAATCGAGTTGGAGAAGGATCGGATCTAGCTGGCGGGCGCCTTCACCGGCTCCACCCCCCGCTGATGTAGCGCCAATTTGTTTGTGGAGACGGGTAGCTTTCGGAAACTAATTAAACACCCGCTGATGTTGCCCGATTTATTACATCTAATATCCAATTCTAAGTCCAGACTCGTCTGCATCCGTCCGAACGATGCACAAATAGTAAACTTTTTGTGCACAAAAAAGATCCAGCAGAATATAAAGTGCAACTCTCAGGGCATCTCCAGCCGTTCGGCCCCCCAGGGCGCCTAAATAGAGCGGCCTGGGGGCGTGCCGACGCTAGTTCGGCCCCTGGGGGCGACCTAGCTCCCAGTCACGCCCCCACGCGCCGGCCCTAGGATGCAGGAAATTCAAACTTGGTCGTTCCCGCTCTCAAAAGACGCCGATCGGACGGACGTAGTCTGGTGTTACAAAAAACAGAGCGCCGCCGTGCGCACCGATTCACTCGGCGGGGTCGGCTCCAGGCGTTGGCGGAGTCGGCGTGCGCGGGCTCGTCGTTGTCAGAGCTGCTTCGGTGCAGGGCTGCGTCGGCGCGGCTTCGGCACTGCTGGGCGGCGATGTAGAGGCGTCGTTCTGTTGGGGAACGTAGTAATTTCAAAAAAATTCCTACGCACACGCAAGATCATGGTGATGCATAGCAACGAGAGGGGAGAGTGTAATCTACATACCCTTGTAGACCGAAAGCGGAAGCGTTATGACAACGCGGTTGATGTAGTCATACGTCTTCACGGCCTGACCGATCAAGCGCCGAAACTACGGCACCTCCGAGTTCTAGCACACGTTCAGCTCGATGACGTCCCTCGAACTCCGATCCAGCCGAGTGTCGAGGGAGAGTTCTGTCAGTACGACGGCGTGGTGACGATCTTGATGTTCTACCGTCGCAGGGCTTCGCCTGAGCACCGCTACAATATTATCGAGGAGGACTATGGTGGAGGGGGGCACCACACACGGCTAATAGATCTCAAGGATCAATTGTTGTTGTGTCTTTGGGGTGCCCCCCTGCCCCCGTATATATAGGAGCAAGGGGGGGAGGCGGCCGGCCTATGGAGGGGAGTCCTACTCCCACCGGGAGTAGGACTCCTCCTTTCCTTGTTGGAGAAGGAAAGAGGAGGAGTAGGACTCCTCCTTTCCTTGTTGGAGAAGGAAAGAGGAGGAGAGGGAGAAGGAAAAGTGGGCTGCCCCCCTTGTCCAATTCGGACCAGAGGGGGGGGGGCGCAGGCCTCCTTTCTTTTGGCCTCTCTCCTCTATTCCCGTATGGCCCAATAAGGCCCATATACTCCCCGGCGAATTCCCGTAACTCTCCGATACTCCGAAAAATAGCCGAATCACTCGGAACCTTTCCGAAGTCCGAATATAGTCGTCCAATATATCGATCTTTACATCTCGACCATTTCGAGACTCCTCGTCATGTCCCCGATCTCATCTGGGACTCCGAACTCCTTCGGTACATCAAAACTCATAAACTCATAACATAACTGTCATCGAAACCTTAAGCGTGCGGACCCTACGGGTTCGAGAACTATGTAGACATGACCTAGAACTATTCTCGGTCAATAACCAATAGCGGAACCTGGACGCTCATATTGGCTCCTACATATTCTACAAAGATCTTTATCGGTCAAACCGCATAACAACATACGTTGTTCCGTTTATCATCGGTATGTTACTTGCCCGAGATTCGATCGTCGGTATCCAATACCTAGTTCAATCTCATTACCGGCAAGTCTCTTTACTCGTTCCGTAATACATCATTCCGTAACTAACTCATTAGTTATAATGCTTGCAAGGCTTAAGGTGATGTGCATTACCGAGAGGGCCCAGAGATACCTCTCCGACAATCGGAGTGACAAATCCTAATCTCAAAATACGCCAACCCAACATGTACCTTCGGATACACCTGTAGAGCTCCTTTATAATCACCCAGTTACGTTGTGACGTTTGGTAGCACACAAAGTGTTCCTCCGGTATGGGAGTTGCATAATCTCATAGTCATAGGAACATGTATAAGTCATGAAGAAAGCAGTAGCAACATACTAAACGATCGTGTGCTAAGCTAACGGAATGGGTCAAGTCAATCACATCATTCTCCTAATGATGTGATCCCGTTAATCAAATGACAACTCTTTTGTCCATGGCTTGGAAACTTAACCATCTTTGATTCACGAGCTAGTCAAGTAGAGGCATACTAGTGACACTATGTTTGTCTATGTATTCACACATGTATTATGTTTCCGGTTAATACAATTCTAGCATGAATAATAAACATTTATCATGAAATAAGGAAATAAATAATAACTTTATTATTGCCTCTAGGGCATATTTCTTCAGTCTCCCACTTGCACTAGAGTCAATAATCTAGTTCACATCACCATGTGATTTAACACCAATATTCACATCTGCATGTGATTAATACCCATAGTTCACATCGTCATGTGATCAATGCCCAAAGGGTTTACTAGAGTCAATAATCTAGTTCACATGGCTATGTGATTAACACCCAAAGAGTACTAAGGTATGATCATGTTTTGCTCATGAGAGAAGTTTAGTCAACGGGTCTCTCACATTCAGAGCCGTATGTATTTTTGCAAATATTCTATGTCCACAATGCTCTGCACAGAGCTACTCTAGCTAATTGCTCCCACTTTCAATATGTATCCAGATTGAGACTTAGAGTCATCTGGATTGGTGTAAAAGCTTGCATCGTTGTAACTTTTTACGACTGGCTCTTTTATCACCTCCATAATCGAGAAACATCTCCTTAGTCCTCACTAAGGATATTCTTGACCACTGTTCTAGTGATCTACTTTTAGATCAAAATTGTATTCCTTTGCCAAACTCAGAGCAAGGTATACAATAGGTCTAGTACATAGCATAGCATACTTTATAGAACCTATGACTGAGGCATAGGGAATGACTATTCATTCTTTTCTATTTTCTGCCATGGTCAGGTTTTTAGTCTTACTCAACTTCACACCTTGCAACACAGGCAAGAACTCTTTCTTTGACTGTTCTATTTTGAACTACTTCAAAATCTTGTCAAGGTATGTACTCATTGAAAAATCTTATCAAGCGTCTTGATCTATCTCTATAGATCTTGATGCTCAATGTGTAAGTAGCTTCACCAAGGTCTTTCTTTGAAAAACTCCTTTCAAACACTCCTTTATGCTTTCTAGAAAAATTCTACATTATTTCTGATCAACAATATGTCATTTACATATACTTATCAGAAATGCTATAGTGCTCCCACTCACTTTCTTGTAAATACGTGCTTCACCGTAAGTCTGTATTAAAACTATATGATTTGATCAACTTATCAAAGCGTATATTCCAACTCCGAGATGCTTGCACCAGTCCATTGATGGATCGCTGGAGCTTGCACATTTTGTTAGCACCTTTCGGATCGACAAAACCTTCTGGTTGCATCATATACAACTCTTCTTTAAAAAATCCATTAAGGAATGCAGTTTTGACATCCATTTGCCAGATTTCATAAAATGTGGCAATTGCTAACATGATTCAGACAGACTTAAGCTTCGATACGAGTGAGAAAATCTCCTCGTATTCAATACCTTGAACTTGTTGAAAACCTTTCGCAACAAGTCGAGCTTAGTAGATAGTAACACTACTATCAGTGTCCGTCTTCCTCTTGAAGATCCATTTATTTAACATGGCTTGCTGATCATCGGGCAAGTCAACCAAAGTCCATACTTTGTTCTCATACATGGATCCCATCTCATATTTCATGGCCTCTAGCCATTTTGTGGAATCTGGGCTCATCATCGCTTCCTCATAGTTCGTAGGTTCATCATGGTCTAGTAACATGACTTCTAGAATGGGATTACCATACCACTTTGGTGCGGATCTTATTCTGGAAGACCTACGAGGTTCGGTAGTAACTTGATCTGAAGCTTCATGATCATCATTATTAACTTCCTCACTAATCGGTGTAGGCATCACTGGAATTGATTTCTGTGATGAACTACTTTCCAATTTGGGAGAAGGTACAATTACCTTATCAAGTTCTACTTTCCTCCCACTCACTTCTTTCGAGAAAAACTCCTTCTCTAGAAAGGATCCATCTTAGCAACGAATCTTGCTTTCGGATCTGTGATAGAAGGTGTACCCAATAGTTACCTTTGGGTATTCTATGAAGACGCACTTCTCCGATTTGGGTTCGAGCTTATCAGGTGAAAACTTTTCCACATAAGCATCGCAGCCCCAAACTTTAAGAAATGACAACTTTGGTTTCTCGCCAAACCACAGTTCATAAGGCGTCATCTCAACGGATTTTGATGGTGCCCTATTTAAAGTGAATGCAGCTGTCTGTAATGCATAACTCCAAAACAATAGTGGTAAACCGATAAGAGACATCATAGATCGTACCATATCCAATAAAGTACTTGTTATGACGTTTGGACACACCATTAAGCTGTGGTGTTCCAGGTGGCATGAGTTTGTGAAACTATTCCACATTGTTTTAATTGAAGACCAAACTCGTAACTCAAATATTTGTCTCTGCGATCAAATTACAGAAACTTTATTTTCTTGTTACGATGATTCTCCACTTCACTCTGAAATTCTTTGAACTTTTCAAATGTCTCAGACTTGTGCTTCATTAAGTAGATATACTCATATCTGCTCAATTCATCTTGTGAAGGTCAGAAAATAATGATACTTGCCACAAGCATCAATACTCATTGGATCTCATACATCAGTATGTATTATTTCCAACAAATCTGTTGCTCGCTCCATTGTTCCGAAGAACGGAGTCTTAGTCATCTTGCCCATGAGGCATGGTTCGCAAGCATCAAGTGATTCATAATCAAGTCATTCCAAAAGCCCATTAACATGGAGTTTCTTCATGCGCTTTACACCAATATGACCTAAACGGCAGTGCCACAAATAAGTTGCACTATCATTATTAACTTTACATCTTTTGGCTTCAATATGTATCACACGATCGAGATCCAACAAACCATTTTCATTGGGTGTATGACCATAGAAGGTTTTATTCATGTAAACAGAATAACAATTATTCCCTAACTTAAATGAATAATCGTATTACAATAAACATGATCAAATCATATTTATGCTCAACGCAAACGCCAAATAACATTTATTTAGGTTTAACACTAATCCCGAAAGTATAGGGAGTGTGCGATGATGATCATATCAATCTTGGAACTACTTTCAACACACATCATCACTTCACCCTCAACTAGTTTCTGTTTATTCTGTAACTCCTGTTTCGAGTTACTAATTTTAGCAACCGAACAAGTATCAAATACTCAGGGGCTACTATAAACACTAGTAAGGTACACATCAATAACCTGTATATCAAATATACCCTTGTTCAGTTTGCCATCCTTCTTATCCACCAAATATTCAGGGCATTTCCGCTTCTAGTGACCATTTCCTTTGCAGTGTAAGCACTCAGTTTCAGGCTTTAGTTCAGCTTTGGGCTTCTTCATGGGAGTGACAACTTGCTTGTCATTCTACTTGAAGTTCCCTTCCTTTCTCTTTTCCCTTTTCTTGAAACTAGTGATCTTGTCAAACATCAACACTTGATGCTCTTTCTTGATTTCTACCTTCGTCGATGTCAACATCACGAAGAACTCGGGAATCGTTTTCATCATCCCTTGCATATTATAGTTCATCACGAAGTTCTACTAACTTGGTGGTGGTGACTAGAGAATTCTGTCAATCACTATCTTATCTGGAAGATTAACTCCCACTTGATTCAAGCGATTGTAGTACGCAGACAATCTGAGCACATGCTCACTAGTTGAGCGATTCTCCTCCATCTTTTAGCTATAGAACTTGTTGGAGACTTCATATCTCTCAACTCGGGAATTTGCTTGAAATATTAACTTCAACTCCTGGAACATCTCATATGGTCCATGATGTTCAAAACGTCTTTGAAGTCCCGATTCTAAGCCGTTAAGCATGGTGCACTAAACTATCAAGTAGTCATCATATTGAGCTAGCCAAACGTTCATAACGTCTGCATCTGCTCCTGCAATAGGACTGTCACCTAGCGGTGCATTAAGGACATAATTCTTCTGTGCAGCAATGAGGATAAACCTCAGATCACGGATCCAATCTGCATCATTGCTACTAACATCTTTCAACACAATTTTCTCTAGGAACATATCAAAATAAACATATGAAAGCAACAATGCAAGCTATTGATCTACAACATAATTTGCAAAATACTACCAGGACTAAGTTCATGATTACTTTAAGTTCAATTAATCATATTACTTAAGAACTCCCACTTAGATAGACATCCCTCTAATCCTCTAAGTGATTACGTGATCCATATCAACTACACCATGTCCGATCGTCACGTGAGATGGAGTAGTTTCAACGGTGAACATCAATATGTTGATCATATCTACTATATGATTCACGCTCGACCTTTCGGTCTTCGTGTTCCGAGGCCATATCTGATATATGCTAGGCTCATCAAGTTTAACCGAGTATTCCGCGTGCAACTGTTTTGCACCCGTTCTATTTGAACGTAGAGCCTATCACACCCGATCATCACGTGGTGTCTCAGCACGAAGAACTTTCGCAATGGTGCATACTCAGGGAGAACACTTCTTGATAATTTAGTGAGAGATCATCTTAAACTGCTACCGTCAAACTAAGCAAAATAAGATGTATAAAAGATAAACATCACATGCAATCAATATAAGTGATATGATATGGCCATCATCATCTTGTGCTTGTGATCTCCATCTCCAAAGTAATGTCATGATCTCTATCGTTACCGGCACGACACCATGATCTTCATCATCTTGATCTATATCAATGTGTCGTCACATGGTCGTCTCGCCAACTATTGCTCTTGCAACTATTGCTATCGTATAGCGATAAAGTAAAGCAATTATTTGGCACTTGCATCTTATGCAACAAAGAGACAACCATAGGGCTTCTGCCAGTTGCCGATAACTTCAACAAAACATGATCATCTCATACAACAACTTATATCTCATCACATCTTGACCATATCACATCACAACATGCCCTACAAAAACAAGTTAGATGTCCTCTATTTTGTTGTTGCAAATTTTACGTGACTGCTATGGGCTGAGCAAGAACCGTTCTTACCTACGCATCAAAACCACAACGATAGTTCGTCAAGTTAGTGTTGTTTTAACCTTCACAAGGACCGGGCGTAGCCACACTCGGTTCAACTAAAGTTGGAGAAACAGACACCCGCTAGTCACCTGTGTGCGAAGCACGGCGGTAAAACCAGTCTCGCGTAAGCGTACGCGTAATGTCGGTCCGGGCCGCTTCATCCAACAATACCGCTGAACCAAAGTATGACATGCTGGTAAGCAGTATGACTTGTATCGCCTACAACTCACTTGTGTTCTACTCGTGCATATAACATCAACACATAAAACCTAGGCTCTGATACCACTGTTGGGGAACATAGTAATTTCAAAAAAATTCCTACGTACACGCAAGATCATGGTGATGCATAGCAACGAGAGGGGAGAGTGTAATCTACATACCCTTGTAGATCGAAAGCGGAAGCGTTATGACAACGCAGTTGATGTAGTCATACGTCTTCACGGCCTGACCGATCAAGCACCGAAACTACGACACCTCCGAGTTCTAGCACACGTCTAGCTCGATGACGTCCCTCGAACTCCGATCCAGCCGAGTGTCGAGGGAGAGTTCTGTCAGTACGACGGCGTGATGACGATCTTGATGTTCTATCATCGCAGGGCTTCGCCTGAGCACCGCTACAATATTATCGAGGAGGACTATGGTGGAGGGGGGCACCGCACACGGCTAATAGATCTCAAGGATCAATTGTTGTTGTGTCTTTGGGGTGCCCCCCTGCCCCCGTATATATAGGAGCAAGGGGGGGAGGCGGCCGGCCTATGGAGGAGGCGCACCAAGGGGGGAGTCCTACTCCCACCGGGAGTAGGACTCCTCCTTTCCTTGTTGTAGAAGGAAAGAGGAGGAGTAGGACTCCTCTTTTCCTTGTTGGAGAAGGAAAGAGGAGGAGAGGGAGAAGGAAAAGTGGGCTGCCCCCCTTGTCCAATTCGGACCAGAGGGGGGGGGGCGCAGGCCTCCTTCCTTTTGGCCTCTCTCCTCTATTCCCGTATGGCCCAATAAGGCCCATATACTCCCCGACGAATTCCCGTAACTCTCCGATACTCCGAAAAATAGCCGAATCACTCGGAACCTTTCCGAAGTCCGAATATAGTCGTCCAATATATCGATCTTTACGTCTCGACCATTTCGAGACTCCTCGTCATGTCCCCGATCTCATCTGGGACTCCGAACTCCTTCGGTACATCAAAACTCATAAACTCATAACATAACTGTCATCGAAACCTTAAGCGTGCGGACCCTACGGGTTCGAGAACTATGTAGACATGACCTAGAACTATTCTCGGTCAATAACCAATAGCGGAACTTGGACGCTCATATTGGCTCCTACATATTCTACGAAGATCTTTATCGGTCAAACCGCATAACAACATACATTGTTCCCTTTGTCATCGGTATGTTACTTGCCTGAGATTCGTTCGTCGGTATCCAATACCTAGTTCAATCTCGTTACCGACAAGTCTCTTTACTCATTCCGTAATACATCATTCCTAACTAACTCATTAGTTACAATGCTTGCAAGGCTTAAGGTAATGTGCATTACCGAGAGGGCCCAGAGATACCTCTCCGACAATCGGAGTGACAAATCCTAATCTCGAAATACGCCAACGCAACATGTACCTTCGGAGACACCTGTAGAGCTCCTTTATAATCACCCAGTTACGTTGTGACGTTTGGTAGCACACAAAGTGTTCCTCCGGTAAACGGTAGTTGCATAATCTCATAGTCATAGGAACATGTATAAGTCATGAAGAAAGCAGTAGCAACATACTAAACGATCGTGTGCTAAGCTAACGGAATGGGTCAAGTCAATCACATCATTCTCCTAATGATGTGATCCCGTTAATCAAATGACAACTCTTTTGTCCATGGCTAGGAAACTTAACCATCTTTGATTCACGAGCTAGTCAAGTAGAGGCATACTAGTGACACTATGTTTGTCTATGTATTCACACATGTATTATGTTTCCGGTTAATACAATTCTAGCATGAATAATAAATATTTATCATGAAATAAGGAAATAAATAATAATTTTATTACTGCCTCTAGGGCATATTTCCTTCACGTTCGGGCTTGGCGTCCGTGTGGTCGTGGGCGTCGTCGGCATCGTCGGCGTTGCCGTCGGCAGCTCGTTCAGGATGAGGCCGCGCTGCACCAGGTACCACGCCTTGAGCTTCTCGTCGTTGCTCTGGAGCATGTCCGCCCCGCTCATCAGAAAAGCCATGTCGGTGTTCCTCTTCTTCGTGGCGACGTTCGTCCGGAGCAGGTCGAGCTTGATGGCGTTGTTCTTCATTAGCGACGACCACCGCGCCTCGGTCTTCTCTTCGCGTAGGACGGCCCGGGCCTGGGCGTCGGCGAGGCAATGCTCGATGGACTCCTGCACTCACGCGGTTGCCGCGTCGAGGCTTTTCCCCTTCTTTGCCAATTTGTGGTCATTCGGCCGTCCCTCTGACGCGCCCGGAGTCGTCGCGTCTGGCTTGTATGTCTCCTTGGCCTTGTCGAGGGCACGTCGGACTTCCGCCCACTTCTCGCACTTGTCAATGTGCTTCTAGACGTGGAGGTGCTTGAAGCCGGCGTCTTGGTTGTCGCCCCGATACATGGAGAACATTTGCAGCAGCTGTGCGGAGGGACAAACAGTTGGCGGGCGGCGGGCGTAGGGGACGAAGATATGCGGGCGAACGGCGTGCGTACCTGATCCTCAACGCTGGCGCCGCTCTCCGGGCGAGCCGCGACCTCCTCGACGATTCCATGCCATTTGTTGCACGCCAACTGGATACGCCCCCAATGGTTCGCCATCGCCTTGGAGCCGCGCTGCATGTAGACGCCTTTGAAGTAGGGGTCGACGAGCTTCCGCTCGTCAAACTCGGCCTTGATGCGGTCCCAGTACGTGTCCAAGCTCTGGTTCGCGCCGGTGGTCGGGTCGAGGCAGACGACTTTCCATGCTTCGGCGAGGCATTCCTCCTCCTTGGACGTCCACTTGATGCGCGGTTCGCCTGACCTAGCCGCCCGCTTCTTCTTCTTCCGGCGCCCCTTCGTCGGAACAGGAGCCGGCTCCTCCTCCTCCTCCTCGTCCTCCTCAGGTTCCTGCGCGTCGTCGCCGTAGACGTAGCCGAGCTCGGCCTCCATGTCGCCGTTGAGGTCCACTACCTCGTCCTGGATGGCGAACCCGGGAGACTCGGCGGCCGCGGTCGATCCTGTCGCGATGATGTCGTCCATCTCGGCTCCCGTGTCATCGGCGTCGCCAAGGTGCGAGAAGGGCAGCGGTCCGCGGTAGAGATGGGGCGTCGGTGTGGACGCGTAGGAGGCGGGCGGCGAGTAGTTGTATGGAGGGTACTGCACGCCGACGAAGGCGGGCGAGGGCGTGCGCGTAGCGGGGTGACCATGAGGAAAGGTCACGTTTGGGTTGAACCCACCGTGCGCGTCGCCGTCGGCGTAGCCGGGCGACGATGAACCCGATGGAGATCCGGCGCCTTGCTGTCCCCAGGGCGCGTACTGGGCGTGGCTGACGACGGGTGGATTCATCCCCGCCTGGTCGACCGATGAGGAAGACTCCGCCGCGCGCGCCGCGTTGTCGCGGGCCTTCTTGGCTATGGCTCTGTTCCGCCTGTCGGCGGTGACTGCTTCGCGCCGCTGAACTTCCACCCTCCACTCGGTGTTCGACAGGCCCGGTGGCTTCGATGGCGGCGCCCTCGGCTTCCTCTGCTTCGGCTGGGCCACGGCGCCAGTCGCGGTTGCCGCCGCGCGCGGCATGGCGTACTTCCTCGGCGGCATGGCGTGCTTCTTCGCGGCGAGCGGGAGGGGGTTTGGCGGGAGAAAGGGAGAGAATGGCGGGAGGGAAGCGAGCGAGCGGGAGAGATGCGAGGGAAAAGCGTCAAGAAACGGCGGGAAAAGGCTCTCGGGTCGCTTCCAGGGCGGGCCCACGCGCCTTTTTCGCTTGTGCCGGCTCCCCAAGCGCCCCCCAGGGCGCCGGGTTTGGCCTGGGTCCGCCGGCACCAGTTTTGGCCCGAGCCGGCGAAAAACAGGCTTCTGGGGGCGCGACTGGGGCCTTTTTCTGGCGCCGGCGCGGCAAAATCACCTGGGGAGGGCCTGTTGGGGGCGCGGCTGGAGATGCCCTCAGCAGCAGCAGCAAGACAGAGAGGAACCATTTTCATCTTTCAGAAAAAATAAAATCCACCCTAAAAAAAAATCCATAAGGGTGTCTTTCTTTTCTTCTACAGAAAAAACAAAAATATGCAAAGAAAGCCGCCGCACACATATAAGTCAGGAAACCAATCCATGGCACAAGACGGCGTTAATTAGCGTAACAAACACATCTGGAAACAACCTACAGCAATCCTGAAGCATCTTAGCAAGCTACAGACAGGCCTTGAGGGGGGAACTAGAGTTCAGGCCTGAGTGACACCTACCGAGTTCAGAAAATGAGCGAAAAGCGCAATGCGAGCAGGACTAGGGCGACACTGCAACAACAACATGCTCCAGCTGCAACCAAGCACGACACACAGCGGTTTACGTACGAGTTCATATGAACATGGGACACGCGGCATGAACACGAAAGGCGAGATCCTGGCCTGGTACACAAAATGCAGCAACTTCCTGGTGCGATCCAGGGACATAGAGAGCTATAACGAATGATGAGGTTGACCAGTCGATATAGAGGCCTGCACAAGCAACACAGGACATGGTGAGAACATG
This sequence comes from Triticum dicoccoides, assembly GCF_002162155.2. Classification (NCBI taxonomy): domain Eukaryota; kingdom Viridiplantae; phylum Streptophyta; class Magnoliopsida; order Poales; family Poaceae; genus Triticum; species Triticum dicoccoides. The sequence continues at coordinate 683,027,527 of NC_041391.1, forward strand.
GAAGAAATGCAGGGGATACTACAGGAGGAGATTCACTTGGGATGGTATTGGACTAGCATGCTACTTTCATCGCAAAATAAAAATGCAACTTGATCTAGTTATTAGAATGTTGTAAGTACTTTTTTTTTTACATGAAACTGAACACAAGGTTTAACTTGTTAATTGACAGGTGGCGTCTTTGACCCACTGAAACTCACTGAAACTGAAATAGCAAAATAGCAACTCACTGAAACTGCCTCAATCACATTAAGACGATGAAATCGGCGGACCCTTACAGAAGTCTTCCTACCTTGGTTGCCACCTACATTTAGCACGCGTCTCCTACTTTTGGCTAATCAAGCATTTGATTCCTACTTCACACTTTCTGTTGCGAAATTGTACCTGGTGCCAGACTGCCAGTGATTCAAATGCATGGTGTCCTGGTGGGCCAAAGGGTGTAGAAACGGCGCCAGAAGGTCTACTATGGATTGCTGCTTGGATCTATGTTGAAGTTTTTAATGGAGTGCAATATGTACAATGCCGACTATCAAAGCTATAATCGTGATCAAAGAGTGGTCTGGTTGCTTACATTCGAACAGCAGAAGAGAGTTCTATTGGATGTCAATTTTTTCAGGAGGCACTCCATGGGCACAGAGCATCTTCAAAGCACGGTAAACTCTAGCATCTTCCTTCGTCGTGCCACATATGATTTTGACTATCTTGAGATGCTTCGATAGTAATGATTGCTTCTTTGGGGCATATCTTTCATCTGCTTCATTCACACGTTGTTTCTGTAGCAAATAAAGTATTTTACTGATGAAGTCAGCAGAAGGTACATGGCAACTTAAAAGGAAAAACCTATAATACTTTTGAGGATATATACCTTATGAGTTTGAATATCAAATTGTAGCGTGAGTGTCTCTAGAATTGGTGAGTGCTGGAGAAAGTACACCAATCCAGTGAAATCACCAGCCACACACCATTCATTCAGCAACAACGTTTTGAGCTTGCTAAACACAGGGCACCATTTCAAATCCATTCCGAAAATAGATAACTGGACAAAATGAAGGGGGTTAAACAGAAACAATTCAAGAACTACCTTCACAAGTACATGATGCTTTATGAGATACAGAAGTACATCCTTTGAAAACTTTCTGGTGTTAACCAGATACCGAGATTTATATCCCAAGTTGTACTTGACTAAAGTATGGCTCGCAAATTAATCTCAATTTCTACATGTTTTAACCGTATAAATGACTAAAGTATCAAGTGGAGGTATGCACAATTCCAGATGAATACATAAAAACATCAAGATTCAAACATGTGAATGGTGAAAACATGCAATGCACACGATGAGCTTTTTCAATATGCTTGTACTGACAGATAACTGGATACAAAACATAAACGAGATGTAGCAGATGACAAACAGCAATAGGAATCAGCAGAAGTGGGAGCATACCCGATTGTACTGACAGATAACTGGATGCAAAAAATAAATGAGATCTAGTAGATGACAAACGGCAATAGGAATCAGCGGAAGTGGGAGCATACCAGATCATCACTTGTTAACTCTAAGTTTGTAGCAGCAGACAAGCCTTCCAAAACCACAGAAAATGTTTCTTCCCTAGTGCATCCTTCGTCACATGATGGTAAAGTAAAACAGTGATGAGACTCCTCTTCGGAAGATTCGACAGATGCTGTTACCAGTGATGGCATGTTGTCAAGCAATGGAGTCAAGCCCGACTCTGGAGCTAGTTGCAAGCTAACGAGATTTGGGGCAGAAATACGATAGCGGATTTCATTGTCAAAACATCCGCCTTTCATGTTAAGGTGTCGTAATGACTGGCAAAAGATACTCTCATAGATGTTACAATCTGTCATCTCTAACACATCTAACACCTGGCAACTTGAAAGATCCAGAGTCTCTTCAAACTGCATGAGACAAAGCTCTATCCTCTTTAGGTGTGAAGAGACGAGAACCAGGTCGGTCGGGAAGACAGGAGCAGTGACTCGTAGCACCCGAACTTGATGCAACAAAGCATACCGGAGCCACGGCGCAATGCGATTGGATTCCTCCTCGCAAAAAGCTAACGGATCCTCTGTATCCGAATCCTCGTACGCATCACAGATGTCACACGCGTTCAATGGCGCCGGGTCACGGAGGCGCAGCAGCTCATCCACGAACTTGTAGGAGTCAGTCGCAAGGTCATCCTCGATGCGTAGGGCAGGCACGGACTTCCAGAGCGTGCTCCAACGCCTAGCGAGCACACACGTCCGCACGGCATCGCGGGAAAGCAAGAAGGACATCACATGCTGGAGGAGCTCGTCGGGGAGGGCGCTGATGCGGTCCTCGCCAATGGCCAACGCCCCTTCCATGTTTCCCTCGTTACGAAGACTCATGGACCTTGTGTTGACCATGTCGCCTTCGCCAAGGCTGCCGAGCTGTTCGGCACATAGCGTCAGTGAGAGGGAGCAACCAGATGGGGAATAGGCAGAGAAACCAAGATTATCACGTATGCATCTGAATAGACAGACACGGGTTCAAACTAATTTCACCATAATTAAATAGACAGACAAGTGTTTAGTAGTACAAGAAGAAAACCGTGCCCTATCGATGAATACAATTCGACTAAGAAATAAGAGAGACTCCAATTTCAGAAGTGATGGATTAATAATACATCTAATTTGCATATTATACCTGAATCTGCGGGTTGTTGGATTCAAACTGAATCAATGTCTGCTGCCCGCTGCCGGCTGCAGCAGGGATCAGAACCAAAGTGAGCGGGGATGGATTAGTCCCGTCGTCCGCGGCCTGCGCCGCCGTGCACACATCCGATCGTGGAGCAGGCGATGGCAACAGCCCTGGCCGTGGCACCGCTCGCGTGGGAACAGAACAGGGGCAGGGAGGTTCGTCTCCTGAATCTTCTGATAGATGGATACCTTTTTTGGGGGCGATGATGGACTGATCGATGGTCTGATACTCTGATCTGCGTGCGTGCGTGCGTGCGCTACATCCATTTGGGCCAATGGGCCAACTCGTGGAGTGGAGGGAAAGCCTCTGTTTTGGGCTGAAATACTTTTTTTTTTGCATCGAAACATTGGGGAGCTTTATTGCTTTAACGAGGTCCTGTTACAATCAGCACGAAGGCTGCTAACTAAAAAACTCGGGCATTCCTCGAGCCAGCACTCGGAGACCGACAAGGTACATGCGTGCTTTGCACAGAGGTCTGCCACACTATTCCCATCCCTCAGGACATGCCTAACAGAAAAGGAAATAAAACTTGAAGATTTCTCCCCTATCTCATCTAAAATAGGCGCTACAATGGAACGAGCATTGTTGCGCGAAGCCCAGAGGTTCACAACCTCCAGACAGTCCACTTCCATCACCACATGAGAAAAACCCCGGAGTTGTGCAAAAATTACACCCTCCCGGAGGGCTAAAGCTATCAGTGGATCAGTTACCCCGACGAACGGTTTGCTCCAAGCTCCGACGAAGGATAGGTGAGAACGAGCCACACCACCGCCTCCTCCAGAGTGATTATCAGTACTAATGGCCCCATCAGTATTTAGTTTTACCCAGCCAACATCGGGGGGTCTCCAGCACTGTCCATCAGGAATACCACGTCTCCACATGGGTATCTCAAGCATCAACAGGTCATCCCTGACCATCTTCACCGACTGAACCGGATCAAAAACAGGTTGATCATGTGTCCATCGGTTGCGCGATGTCCATATCGCGTGCATGACTGTAATAAGTTTCCCTCGATCATGATCTGGAATAATACCATCCAGTACAATATCCCGTGTCCAATTTGACGGATGCAGGTTTGGCAATTTGATGTCCAGAATCTCTTTTGCAGCCCTCCAATATTGCCTTGCATGCGAGCAGAACATTAACGCATGTTGAAGATCCTCCGTCATAGCTTGACAGAGGTCACAGCGAGCCAAAGTTCGAATATAACGGTGCTGCAGAGTGGCATAATCAGGGAGAATCCCCCGGAGAACACGCCACCAGAATACACGTACTCTTGGTATAACCTTGAGTTTCCACACAGCTCTCCATAAGTGTCTATCCGGCGATGATGGTCCCGCTACCGTCCCTTCCTCTGGGGCTAGTTGCCCTTTGCGAGTCATTAGAGCACGGTAAGCTGTTTTGACGGAGTAAACACCCGATCGTTCGAGAGCCCAAGCATAAAAATCCTCACCTCCAGCTGCCCTCAACGGAATGTTGAGAATGGCGTCTGCATCAGGAGCAAGGAAATTGTTCCGCACCACTTCAATATCCTATGCGCGCCGGTCCTGCTCAAACAAATCTGAAACTCTGTCGAGCTGAGCATTCCCAATGCGTCCCATGGGTTTCAAAGTCGCTGTGTTGGGGATCCATCTATCATTCCAAATGGATATAGATTCACGTACAGTTTTATTTTTCCTTATACATACACAACATATATACCATATATACCTAGTATTTTGGTAAAAATTAAAATGGGTATTGAACTGCAGGCAATATAGAGAGCTTTATTGAAACGAAGGCGTTCTCCTGACAATCATTCAATAGGCTGGTCAAGAGGAAGCCAGGAGTGTCCTCGAGCCAGCTATCAGTCACATTCAATGTGCAAGCATACTTGGTACATAGATGCGCTGACACGTTTGCTGACCCGATTATATGTTGAATTACAAAAAGAGAAAAATCACTAGCAAGCTCTCTAATTTCAACTAAAATAGAGGCCACAATAGATCGAGAATTCTAACGAGTGCCCCAGAGATTCAACCATCTCCAGGCAGTCCACCTCCATCATCGCATGCGTGTAGCCTCGAAGCTTGGCAAAAAGCACACCATCACGCAGCGCCATTGCCTCGGCGATAAGAGGATCCGTAACACCAATATATGGCTTGCACCATGCACCCAATAGTCTATTACTCGCCCTTGTCACCCTTGAATTGCATACCCTTGAATTGAGGTGGGCCCGTCCTGCTCACCGCCGACCATTTTGATGTTTTCTTCGTTCTTAAAAGCCTCTAAGGCATTCCGTCGAGCAGGTGGTCTGCGCAGAAGCTGCGGAGTTGTAAGGAGCTGTGAGTCAGTGAATGGGAGGAACCACAGAGAAGATAGACATGATTATCATCCGATGGATTCGCCTCGCGCCGCCGCAAGAAGGCCAGCGTACTCCTCCTTCCCCCTGACGTTTTGCAGAGACAAACAGTGGTAGTGCGGCAGATGTTTGGCGCTGGAGGGGGCT
>NC_041391.1:683033297-683038048 GCF_002162155.2 Triticum dicoccoides
GCGCGCGCGGAGTAATGGCGAGGTGAGAGCTCGACGGGTCGGGCTGCGGCGCCATTGTTCGTCTCTCCCGCCGGGGCTCTTTTCCTCTCGGTCTCTGTGATCGAACCGAATAGCACAAAGGAAAGATCAGGTCCTCCCAGCCCTCACATGACAAGATAGAGAGCTCCTGGGCCGTTGGATTCCCATGCTCCCATGACACAGCTGTTGGACCGTTGGATCATGGATCTGATCCAAAGGTGAGCATTGGAGCCTCAGCCTCGGGACCTGGGCTAAATTTCACAACTCTTCGGAGGGCTTTCTGCAATTTTCACGAGCTTCCATGTACCAAAAGAAATTTGGAGTGTATAAATCGAGCCAAAACACTTTGTCTGAGAGCATCGACAACTGGACCCCCTATACCAGCCCCAAACGTTTGGATGGGCTGTCCAGTCCGTGTCCAGACGGAAAACATCACCCAACCGGCCTCCTCTCTCAAATCTGGGACATATCTGGGTACGCCCGGACATGCCCGCCACGTCGGACTGAATGCTAGGGCCCGCACCAATTCGCTCATATACGCCTCCCCTCTCCTTGCCTGAGCAGCCATCTCCTGTTCTATGTTCGCCATCCTCCGCACAACCATCATCGGACTTTCGCCGCTATCGCTCCTCTGTCGCCATCTCCAACTTAGGGCCACACACCCGGACGCCCTAATGCACACCTGCGCCGACCAGGCCACCATCGGACACTAGCTTGGAGACGAGAAATCTTAAGGGTGGCTCGGGCATTTCATCGAACACCTCATGTGAAAGCAATATGCCCTAGAGGCAATAATAAAATTATTATTTTATATTTCCTTATTTCATGATAAATGTTTATTATTCATGCTAGAATTGTATTAACCGAAAACTTGATACATGTGTGGATACATAGACAAAACACCATGTCCCTAGTATGCCTCTACTTGACTAGCTCGTCAATCAAAGATGGTTAAGTTTCCTAGCCATAGACATGTGTTGTCATTCGATGAACGGGATCACATCATTAGGAGAATGATGTGATGGACAAGACCCAATTTAGCTTAGCATAATGGTCGTTCAGTTTTCTTACTACTGCTTTCTTCATGTCAAATACATATTCCTCCGACTATGAGATTATGCAACTCTCGAATACCGGAGGAATGCCTTGTGTGCTATCAAACATCACAACGTAAGTGGGTGATTATAAAGATGCTCTACAGGTGTCTCTGAAGGTGTTTGTTGGGTTGGCATAGATCGAGATTAGGATTTGTCACTCCGAGTATCGGAGAGGTATCTCTAGGCCCTCTCAGTAATGCACATCATAAGAAGCCTTGCAAGCAAAGTGACTAATGAGTTAGTTGCAGGATGATGCATTAAGGAAATTGCAGGTAACGAGATTGAACTAGGTATGAACATGCCGACGATCGAATCTCGGGGAAGTAACATACCGATGACAAAGGGAATTTTTTTTATAATGATTCAACCGATAAAGATCTTTGTAGAATATGTGGGAGCCAATATGAGCATCCAGGCTCCGCTCTTGGTTATTGACCAGAGAGGTGTCTCGGTCATGTCTACATAGTTCTCGAACACGTAAGGTCCGCATGCTTAACGTTCGATGACGATGTTGTATTATATGAGCTATGTGATTTGGTGACCGAATGTTTTTCGGAGTACCAGATGAGATCACGAACATGACCAGGAGTCTCGAAATGGTCGAGAGGTAAATATTGATATATAAGATGATAGTATTCGGACACCGGAAGTGTTCCGGAGTGTATCGGGTACATATTAGAGTACCGGGGAGTTACCGGAACCCCCCCGGGGGGGGGGGGGGATAATGGGCCCTATGAGCCATAGGAGGGGAGCCCACCAGGCCACAAGGGGTGGCGCGTGATACGTCTCCAACGTATCTATAATTTTTGATTGTTCCATGCTATTATATTATATTTTTTTTGGATGTTTTATATGCTATTTTATATTATTTTTGGGACTAAGCTTTTAACCTAGAGCCCAGTGCCAGTTCCTGTTTTTTCCCTATTTTTGAGTTTCTCAGAAAAGAAATACCAAACGGAGTCCAAACGGAATAAAACTTTCGCGATGATTTTTCTTGGACCAGAAGACAACTAGGAGACTTGGAGATGAAGTCGGAAGAGCAATGAAGCGGCCACAAGGATGAAGGGCGCGCGTAGGGGGGTAGGCGCGCCCCCACCCTTGTGGGCCCCTTGTGCACCCCCTGGCCTAATTTCTTCGCCTATATATTCACATATATCCCCAAACCAACAGAGGCATCCACGAAAACACTTTTGCACCACCGCAACCTTCTGTATCCATGAGATCCCATCTAGGGACCTTTTTCGGCGTCTTGCTGAAGGGGGATTCGATCATGGAGGGCTTCTACATCAACACCATTGCCCTTCCGATGAAGCGTGAGTAGTTTACCTCAGACCTACGGGTCCATATCTAGTAGCTAGATGGCTTCTTCTCTCTCTCTCTCTCTTTGATTCTCAATACCATGTTCTCCTCGATGTTCTTGGAGATCTATTCGATGTAATACATTTTTGCGGTGTGTTTGCCGAGATCCGATGAATTGTGGGTTTATGATCATCTTATCTCTGTATATTATTTGAATCTTCTCTGAATTCTTATATGCATGATTTGATGTCTTTGCAAGTCTCTTCGTATTATCGGTTTGGTTTGGCCAACTAATTGGTTTTTCTTGCAATGGGAGAAGTGCTTAGCTTTGGGTTCAATCTTGCGGTGTCCTTTCCCAGTGACAGTAGGGGCAGCAAGGCACTTATTGTATTCTTGCCATCGAGGATAAAAAGATGGGGTTTTCATCATATTGCTTGAGTTAATTCCTCTACATCATGTCATCTTGCTCAATGCGTTACAATGTTCTTTATGAACTTATACTCTAGATGCATGCTGGATAGCGATCGATGTGTGGAGTAATAGTAGTAGATGCAGGCCGGAGTCGGTCTACTTGACACGAAAGTGATGCCTATATCCATGATCATTGCCTTAGATATCGTCATAACTTTGTGCTTTTCTATCATTTGCTCGGCAGTAATTTGTTCACACACCATATTATTTTCTATCTTGAGAGAAGCCTCTAGTGAAACCTATGGCCCCCGGGTCTCTTTCCAATCATATAAGTTTCTGATCTACTATTCTTACAATCTTTTACTTACCGATCTATAAACCAAAAATACCAAAAATATTTACTTTATGTTTATCTATCTCTATCAGATCTCACTTTTGCAAGTAACTGTGAAGGGATTGACAATCCCTTTATCGTGTTGGGTGCAAGTTGGTTTGATTGTTTGTGCAGGTATTCGGTGATTTGTGTGTTGTATCCTACTGGATTGATACCTTGGTTCTCAAACTGAGGGAAATACTTATCTCTACTTTGCTGCATCATCCTTTCCTCTTGAAGGGAAAAACCAACGCAAGCTCAAGAAGTAGCAGCGTCCCCCCCCATATGGTAGGAGGCCGAATAGGAGAAGGAGGTGGGGGTTCGGCCCCCCTTTCCTTCCTCCTTCCCTCTTCCCTCTTTTCCCCCTTTCGGTAAAAGGAAAGGGGGGCTGAATTGGACTAGGGAGCCCAAGTAGGATTCCTCCTACTTGGGCACCCCAAGGCTGCCTCTCTCCCCCTCCCACCTATATATACGTGGTGAGGGGGCGCCTGGCCTATGATTGTTAGCCATGTGCGGCGCCCCCCTCCATAGTTTACGCCTCCGATCATATTCACGTAGTGCTTAGGCGAAGCCCTGCGCGGATAACTTCACCATCACTGTCACCATGCCATCATGCTGATGGAATTCTTCTACTTCCTCGACACTCTGCTGGATCAAGAGTTCGAGGGACGTCATCGAGCTAAACGTGTGCAGAACTCGGAGGTGTCGTACGTTTGGTACTTGATCGGTCGGAATGAGAAGAAGTTCAACTACATCAATCACGTTGGCAAACGCTTCCGCTTTCAGTCTACGAGGGTATGTGGACACACTCTCCCCCTCTCGTTGCTAGGCATCTCCTAGATAGATCTTCCGTGAGCATACAATTTTTTTTGAAATTGCATGCTACATTTCCCAACAGTGGCATCAGAGCCAGGTCTATGGGTAGATGATATGCATGAGTAGGACACAAAGAATTGTGGGCAGTGATCGCCATACTGCTTACCACCAATGTCTTATTTTGATTCAGTGGTATTGTTGTATGAAGCGGCCCGGACCAACACTACAAAAAAAAGACACATCCATGACATTTTGGGCCGAACGAATTTTTTTCCTGTCATACATATGACACTTCTATGATGATAATTGTGACAAAACCCGGTATCATCATAGATGTGGTGGGCTCCTACTTCTATGACAAAAAATCATGACAGAAAATGGGCTTTTCATCCTGGGCGGGCCGGAGACGCAGCTGCATGACATTCTTTGGGCCGTCCATGATAGAAAAAACCATGGTAGAAGCGAGGGGGAGGAAAATTTAGGGGAGTTGCCGGTTACGGTGGGAGGTTGGGGGCCGAGCGATGCGCGTTTCTCTCATACGTACACGCGTGTGTGTGCGAGGCGTTGGCTCTAACTGAAGCCGAGCGAGGCGTTGGGCTCCAACTGAACCCGAGCGATTGCACTGCAGGCTACGCGTTACTGAACCCGAGCGATCGATCGATGGCTGTTAACTGAACCCGATGGAGCGATTCCTTTGCTACTGCTGCTAACTGAAGCCGATCGATGCTGCCTTTGGG
>NC_041391.1:683038708-683051342 GCF_002162155.2 Triticum dicoccoides
TTCGTCCGTTTTGCGGTACGCCACACCCCTCCCGATCAACAGGACCCCCGTTTCGACCGTAGGAGGTACGTTTCCTCCGTTTTTGCGGTACGCCAGGCCCCTCCCGATCAACAGGACCCCGTTTCGAACGTGGCCGGTCGAACACAAGGCTGTTTCCTCCGTTGTGCGGTACGCCAGGCCTCATTTCCATCGCCTGTTCCGTCCAAGCCCTCCCGATGAACACGACCACGCATTCCGTTCCGACCCAGCCGGTTGGCTCCCCATGAACACGACGACGACGCTGTTTCTCCGTTCCGACCCAGCCATGTACGTATGCGCGAGTAGGCGTTAGAGACCCTGCCCGTATGTACGTACATGGCTGTATTTTCTTTCTTGCACCCTCGCCGCTGTACGTACGAGTACATGCTACGTGCGCGCCTCTACTACGACACGTGCGCGCCTCTACATCGACCAGTATGTACGTACACGTTCGTGACCAGGATGACAATGCTACGTACGCTTCGACCAGGTGGGTCCCGACTGTTAGGCACTTCCTTGCCTGCGAAGATGTAGCTGGTGGGTCCCAGCAGTCAGGGGGGCGAATCATTTTTTTTTGCCCGGACGCACTTCCTTGCGTGCGAAGGTGTAGCTGCTGGGTCCCAGCAGTCACGGGGGGCGAATCATTTTTTTTGCCCGGACGCACTTCCTTGCGTGCGAAGGTGTAGCTGCTGGGTCCCAGCAGTCAGGGGGGTGAACCGTTTTTTTGCCCGGACGCACTTCCTTGCGTGCGAAGGTGTAGCTGGTGGGTCCCAGCAGTCGGGGGGCGAATCGTTTTTTTCCGGATGGACTTCCTTGCGTGCGAAGATGTAGCTGGTGGGTCCCAGCAGTCAGGGGGGCGAATTGTTTTTTCCCGGACGCACTTCCTTGCGTGTGAAGATGTAGCTCGTGGGTCCCAGCAGTCAGGGGGCGAATCATTTTTTTTGCAAAATACAGTGGCCCGTCCGGTGGGTCCCCGCTGTCAGGTGGAGGAATAATTATTTTGCGTGTAATAAGGAGGCACTTCCTTGTGGCTGCCGTGGACCCAGCTGTCAGCCTCTCCACGTACAATCCACGTCCGATGGAAGTCGTTCCTTGACCATGTTGACCACGCCGCGCCGAGAGCACCACGGCGGTGGACGATGGCGAGGCCTAGGAAGGGGACGACGCAGAGCCGGGGAAGACGCGGCAGTGGATGCACACACGGAGAGGAGTACGAGGGTTCACTGGTTCGGCTGCGCTGCCGTCGCCGCAGAATAACAGGGGGTGTGGCTCAGTGGGTGAGTGGAGGGATGGCCTGGCTAGCGGTGGGAGTAGTAGGGGGCGGTGAGGCCTCCGCGGCAGCACAGCCGGCCACGGGAGGCAGGAGCAGGCGGCACGACTGGCGCTGCTTTGGGCGGCTGTAGCAAGAAGACTAGAGGTTGAAGAAGCATGACGGCAGTTGGATGGACATCGTACGGTCACTGCATCTAGAATCGTTTATATTGACTAAGTTGACAAAGCCCTTGGTATGTCAACTTAGTAGGCCCACAGATCAGCTTCCGAAACGGTGCGCCCCAGATGTTAGGGGGATGAATCATTTTTTGGGCGGGTGAAGCTAGAATATTCGAGATTGAAGAAGAAGCACGACATCCGTTGGATGGACATCCAACGTCCACTGCTGCTAGAACCGTGTGTTGACTATAAGTTGACAAAGCCTTGCATACCCGTCAACTCTGTTTTTTAGGGGACGCGTCAACTTAGTAAGGCCAGAAGTGTGTGGCAGAGAACTTATAGCCCATTTGAGATTTGTAAGAATGTGTAGCCCATTTTTGAATTCTAATGGAATTTACTACAGCCCATTTATAGTTTATTAAAAGTACAACCCATTTCAACCAACCGTTCAAAACAGAATTCAATAAAATTTCCCACATTTTGATGGGATCCGAATATTTTTATCCCGAAATTTTAGTCAGATTAAATACAATTTCAATATAAATTTATATTGTGTAAAAATCCAACGAAACATTCCGCTCGCAACAATTCATGAAATTGAAATTTTCAATATTCCAAAAATAATATTTTATAAAGTAATCACTGTTTGGTGCATTTTTTATAGTTACTACCTAGTTTTTATAATTACACCCATTTATTATTTCTTAAAGCCCATCTTCGTATTAAGCCTAATGCATCCCTCCTAGGAAAGATTTGCAGCCCAGCGGGGCGGAGAATAACAACTTGACCTTGCCTGGGTATTCCTAAAAAAGTATAGCTGGGCTAGCCATTTTCAGCTTGAAAAAAAATTAATATATTGGCTGGATATCTGGCCTGGGCTAGATGGGCCACAGCCCGCCCAGTTAATACCTGCAACGATGTTTTCGTTGTTGTTCAGAGGAGAAAAATTAATATATGGGGTAAACATCAAAAAACTCTGCAGTGCTCACACCTCAAAAAGACAAATACTGCTCGAGCTGCTTGGTCCCAGCTGTCGGCCGCTTCTTGTGCAATTCTCTCGTTTATTGACTACTCCCTCCTTTCCGGTTTATAATGCTCAATTCAAAAATCTCACCAATCAAGGTAGATGGTGAGTGGTGGAATACTTTTTCTAGTTTTGCAAAAGCACCTAATTAATGTTCTTGTTATCCTCAAAAAATTATGTTTATCAATGCATTAATTGCAATGCATGCATGCATAAAGTACATGCATTGGTCAATTTTCTCTTAATACTTGCATGCAATGATTTAATGCACCTTGGAATCTGAACATGTGATGGAAAACAACCAAATTGAGCCTTATAAAATGGAAAAACTAAAATTTTGAGATATGTCCTATAAACCGGAAAGGAGGGAGTACATAGGTAGACAATGGTGTGGGACCGTGATGTCAGGAAACCAGGAGGAAGCAAAACAAATTATATATATATATATATATATATATATATATATATATATATATATATATATATATATATATATATAATAAGGAGGCACTTGCGTACGTGAGGCTATGGACCTGGTGGGTTCCCATTGTCATCCTATCCAAGTAAAGTGATCTCCTCGCCCACGCGCGCTTTCCGCCCGAAACAGTCAGCGCCGGTCGCCCCGCTTCCTGGTGCAGGCTATTGCTCCGCCTTCAAACGACACAAGTATCATCCGTCTGTCCATATGCCACACACATTAATGATACGCGGTTGCCGAGGCGGCTACTCCGGCGTCACACGTCCGTCCCTCCGCCCGCCCACCATTGCTATATAAACTGCTACGCCGGCCATAGCCGCAGTCATCCGCATCCGTTGTCTTTCTCCTGTCCACACCACTACTGCCCACCATGGCTTCCTCGCGCTCCAGCGCTCTTCGGGATGGGCGGACGACGGACCACAAGGAGATAGCAGCCATTGCTGCCGACCGGCTGGTCGGCAGGCAGCCGGAGGACGACGACGTCCCAATGGAGAACATGGTAGTCGATGATCCGGCGCCAACCCCCTCCTCCGCGCCATCCTCGCTAGTGCATTGCACCATGACCATCAGTGAGGCCCATGCCCAATATATGGACAGGGTGAGGCAGATGCGTGAGGAGCAGTTCCGGGAGGCGCAGGCCGACGCCACCTACAACCACCATCTTCTCCAGGAGCACCTGCAAGCAGAGGAGCAGATCGCCGCGGAGCGGGCGGAGCAGGAGGCGCTGCTCGACTCATACCGCTCCGCCCGCAAGGTCCGCCTCGAGCGCTGGCGGTACCGCATGCGGGTGGCGGAGGCTGCGGCCGCCTACAAAGAGGCTAGCAAAGAGGGCGATGAAGCGGGCGAGGCGCTGTTTGGCGAGACCGAGGATGAGGCAGAGGAAAATGCCGGCTCCGACGAGTCCCCGCTCCGCTGGCGTCGATGACGCCACGCGGCGCCAACAACGAGGCAGAGGACACCGCCGGCTCCGTCGAGGCCCTGCGGCGCCAACAACAAGGCAGAGGACACCGCCGGCTCCGCCGAGGCCCCTCCCCGCCAACAACAAGGCAGAGGACATCGCCGGCTCAGCAGAGGCCCCACCCTGCCGGCAACGTGGGGGAGGATTTCCACCGCTCCGCTGAGGCGCCGCCAGCCGGCAACGAGACAGAGGACATCACCGGCTCCGCCGAGGCCCCGCCCCGCTGCCAACGGGGCCGCGCCACACAGAAAACGAGGAAGAGTAGAACACGGTAGGTCGCCACCGCTCGGGTCGAAGTAAGGCCACTGCTGCTACCCTTCGGTTGAAGCCAAGCTAGGCAGGTTGACCATTGACGGCCGGTTAGCTTCTTGGTGGCAATGTGGAGTCGGAGAGCTGCGCTGGAGAAGAACGCTGCTTCTACTTAACTGCTGGTGCAGTTGGCTGACTGACACGTGGGCCCAACATGCCACATGTCAGTTACGCAATTGCACTTGCAGTTAAGTCACTGAAGCTTCTGTTCGGCTCAGTGGGACACAGGTGGGTAGCTTCGGTTAATTAATTATACCTCCAGCGCACGCCTTTTTAGTTTTTTTAGAAAAGGAGGATGACCCCCGGCCTCTGCATCTGGGAGATGCATGCGGCCACAAACACCCCTTTTTAGTTGAAGAATGTGTGAAATGTAATTAAATCTGTCATGTTTATATGAAATCCGACCGTGTATGAATGAATTTATTTCGATTAGTTTGAATTCCTGTATCAGTGGCATTGGATGAACATGCAAAACAATATGTACTAGCATTATTCCCAGGGTGGTCACCTCGTTTGCAGCAGTTTCACATGTACTTCCTCCAGTCCTTTCTATACAAGTTTTGTCTGTAGTCAAAGTATCTCTACTTTGACCAATCTTATACAAAAAAGTATGCACTTTCACAATGTGCAAAGTAAAAAGGAATAGAAGGAGTACAAAGAGTTTGAGCAGCTTTTTAGCGTTTCTGTACATTGCAATCGAACACACAGGGCTGGCAATTCATAGAGAACATTCAAAACAATCGATGATTATGCATCTCAGCGACTCACATGTTAGAGGCAATATTTACTTCACAACTAAAGAATAAAGAAAAAATTGATAGACGCTGCTAATAGCAAGGGCGTCCCATTCAAAAATATCAAACGCATGTCTTAAAATCAATGAGAAAAAATTGACAAGGTTGTCCCATTCCAAAATATCAAATGCCTACGATTGTGGAATGGGCAAGGTTTGCCATCAGTTCGGACATTGACATGGCACCTCGTGCTAAATAAACCAACTGTTCTTTTTGTGCAGTTCCACCAAAATCAACCAAATTCACGCGTAGCTTGTATGATTTCGCCCTTATATGTTGCAACGCCTTGAACTTATTGGCACCTCCTTTCTTGTGGTGGAAATGAATGATTCAATGTATTCATGAACATTTTGTGTATGAAATCAAGCCGATCACCCCTGTTTGGGCAAATACAAAAAAAGTGATTAGTATAAAGCAAAATGTACTATGAATTGACAGTTTAAATAGGCACCTACATGGTCCATGTAGAGCACACTTTTAGAAAAATGGAACTCACCAGAAAGAATCCTAGAACAACATTGTACTCGCGCATCACAGCAAAAAATGGAGATTTGTCAGTCCTTCTGAGCTGAAGTTAGTTTGGTCTTGTGGGGAGTAATGTAACCATACTTCAACTGCTCCTTCTGATGAGAATCCTAGAACAACATTGTACTCGCGCATCATAGCAAAAAAATGGACATTTGTCAGTCCTTCTGAGCTGAATTTAGTTTGGCCTTGTGGGGAGTAATGTAACCATCCTTCAACTGCTCCTCCTGATGAGAAGATAGACAGTGCTTCTTCATCCTGGCATAATCGGAACTAGTCACTTCATGTACTCCATATTATTCTTCAGAGGAAGATGATCCTATTGTGCAAAGACAAGAGGACAACTAAATGCTAGCATCCCTATTTGCTCGAAAAAAAAGGAAAGGAAATATTTAAAACAGCACAGATGAAGCACTTCTCAAGGACAATACCACTTTTTCATGACAGTATCTAAACAGTAGCACAACGCTAATAGAGATGACAAAGCTCAATCATATGGATGAATTAGTGGGCGAGTACCAACCTTTGTCAGGAGGCCGATTGTGTAGAGCATACAGATGAAGCACTTCTCTGGAACCATATGTTGCTATCTACTATGGTGGCCATGCTTACTATATCTTTTTGTGCAGTTCCACTAAAATATATGGTATCTTCAAAGAAGATCCCTGTTTGCACAAGTAGAGATAATTACGTATGGCATCAAATCAGTGGCAAAACAATTGCTCGTTCCAGCCATAGCAATAAATTAAGATGCAAAACTATATCATTACTTGTGTCAACACAGTTCCAGTGCTTCATTACAGCACCGGGAGTTGATTTTTGTTTTTCTTCCGCTTGTTCTTCCCCTTCATCACTTGGTTCAATAACAGACAAGCTTCGCCTTCAATGTAAGATTTGGCATGTCAATTAGGGAGCACAAGTATAGTACTAAACTTAATTTTCTGATGAAAGTGGCAAAATACAGGCCATCAGTTGTGAAATATCCTTATCTTACCTTAATGGGATATTACGGTGCACATACAGATTGGAAGTCTTGTCTCCATTTGTGCAGTTCACTAAAATCAAGCAACATTATCGTACAAGTAGCACAACATATGAAAGCACACTGCAGAATCATGTGAAAGAAGGCTAGTACTGACCTCTCATGATGCGGAATTCCAAGAAGAAGATCTGAACCAAATTCGCCTTAACGGATAGGAAGTAAGATCTCCTCTTGTGCAGTTCCACTAAGATCAAGCAATCACACAACATTGTCGGTGTGACATTTTGGTTGAACTTCACAAAACAGTCTTAAAATAAAAGTGTTTTGTGTAATGCAACAAAAGGTCACAATGGCAACAAGGTGAAGTAGATAACCTTGTTTACACAGAGGTGCAAAAGAAATAATTAGTGATCAATAACGGTGGATGACACAGAAGCCAACAAAAAGAAGCATCTACCTTATCGAAATGGGAAAGAAAGCAAGACAGTAGCATTTGTCAAACGGTGGCATTGATTAATATTAACATGGAGATTATATTAACAATAAAATTTGTTAAACATGTAATTTGCTTTTAACTGTGGCATTGCATCAATTTTCTAGCGGCATTATTAGAGGGTGTTTGTTTACAGGGACATTTTGGTGTAGGGACTAAAAAAACTCCGTGTCAGTCACCTCTAAACCAAACAGGAGGGACTTTTCGGGAATAAAAGTGGGCATTTGGGACTAAAGAAAGAAGACCCCGAGGGAGTCTTTTTGGGACTTTTCCAACAGTTGCCCCTGCCACGCATCGCACCTTGTTTCTATTAGTTCATTACTAGGGGTAACATGGTCTTTTATCATGTCATTTAATAACCTCTAGTCCATGTTTAGTCCCTGGAACCAAGCAGGTAGGGACTAGGGAGTTTTTAACCAAACAGGGTCATAGATTAACAACAGCTAATGAGTTGCACGGGACAGTGGACGCACCAGCACCATGTGCATCTACCGATGTACTGTGGTCATGCACAGTCTATTGCTACAAAGAACAAACAACCAAGGAGCATATTTGTGTTGGTCCCAGTTTTGTTATCTTTAGACACCTTTCCCTATGTGAGCGCAGCAAATCTAGTCCTGCTCAAACTCTACAGCCTTGTCCCTTCCTTTCCTTTTTGAACTAGTACTTTTGCCCCTTCCTTTCCTCTTTGAACCACATCCTAGATTTATGCGATACAACTTTTGCTACTACTTTCCCCCGTTCCTTTCCTCTTTGAACCACGTCCTAGATTCATGCTATACAACTTTCCCCCTTCATTTCCTCTTTGAACCACGTCCTAGATTCATGCTATATACAAGTTTTCCCACTACTTTCCCCCACTCCTTTCCTCTTTGAACCACGTCCTAGATTCATGGTATACATGCAGCTAGAGCAATGCATGTGGAGTAAGTAAAATATACCTTAAGGTTCTTGGGGCGTGGTTCGGTGGGCGACGGGACGTCGGCGAAGAAGAAGGGTTGGAGGCCCTCCCGCGCCGCCGCTGGGTGGAAAGTGAACAGCAGCGCTGGTAGTGGATTCCCTCCCTCGTCGACGGCGACAGCGTTAAGCCTCCTTCCCTTCCCGACGGACGGATCCTGCCGGCTCTTTGAGCAGCAGTGAGGGGAGAGAGAGGCCAACAAAGTCTTGTTTAGATCTGGAGAGGGCGAGAGAGTGTGAAGAGAGCAACTACAAGCACTGAGGATCCAGCGGGAGAGGGCGAGAGAGTGTGGAGAGAGCAACTACAAGCGCTGAGGCTCCAGCGTGTATATATATACTGGAGAGAGAGTGTGAAGCGTGCAAACCCTAGAAAACATTTTGACCAGTCAAAGAATCCTCCTGGCAAAAATTATGCTCAAGTGTAGTTATCGAACCCGAGACCTCAAGTTTGATGGGCGAACAGGCTAACCAGCTACACAACCCTCCTGTTATGTTCAACGAGAGGAAAATAACCTTTTATACATTCCTGCATTCGTGTGACAGGCATGCCGTGTTTTTGTGTGTGTGTGTGGGAGTCATTAGGATTTCAATCATAATCGTGTCATGTGGCTTTGGTGGTAAGACTATCCATAGTGGTGCAAAAATAATGCAGCCTTAGTCACCTTACCTCTCTCCATGTAGTACGTTGGGTCCCACCAGTCAGAGGGTGAAACAAACAAATTAATAAGAAAAATTAAAAGTGCCAGCGGTGTATCTTACTACCTCACACATCTCGCTATTGCTCGGGAACACTGTCCAATTGATTCCTCTGTTCGCTCACGTGCTATTTTAAGTGAATCCTTATTATAACATGCACACAAATTTTGGGCACTTGTATTCGACTTAAGTCAGTGTGCCACCGTATCTCGTATACTTACTACTCCCTCCGTCTAGGTGTAATAAGTCACGTTAGAAGGTGCAACGGGACCAAGGTGTGTGTGTGTGCGTGTGTGTGTTTAACAACATGTGTGTGTTAGAGAGTGCGACAGATCGACCTACTCCTACAAAGATATGGTGTGTAGTGTACGATTTTAGCCGCGAGAGTCGGTGCATCCTCTCGTTTCCGGGCGTGTCCGGTAGGGACATGCCGACAGCTGCCACGCCCGCTCCTGACCAGCCTGGCCCACCCAAAGCCCCTCCACCGCCCGCGTGCTTCCCGCCCGAAACGGTCAGCGCCGCTCCAAAGAATCGGTGCCGCATTCATGCCCGGGCAGAGCGGACGCGACCTCTCACTGGCGCAAGAGTGATGGTTGCTTCATCCATCCAACTTACTGCTGGGTCTATGTGATTTGGCGGCTCATTGGTCTTTATTACTGAGGTGGTAGGACTGCTGGATGTCCCACGCTTTCGGCGAAAGGAGGTAGTAGATTACAATTTTATCCATTCTTATAGCGGAGGAGTAAAAGAGCAGTGAAAACACACAGGCTCAGTGATTACATGGCCCACCTCACACTATCACCGTGCGACACCTAACTCTTTACATAGTACTCCCTCCGTTCCTAAATATTACTAGATGAGTCCCGCTCGTTGCCGCGGAACAGCGGTATATCTCTCTGCGCAAAATTATCGATTTCATAGAACTAAAAAAAATCTATAACCGCATGACAAATGTGGTAGCCAAACTAAATAAACTCCCATCATCATTTAGATCATCCCACATAAGGAAAAAAGATCAGCCAACTCCTACTGCATAATGTGATTATATTTTTCTTTTTGACATGTTAATGGGACTTAAGAGCTCACTTACATGCATGCTGCCGGTGCATGCTTGCATGCAGACATGTTGATGTGATTTAAAACCCACTCACATGCATGTGCCACGGTATTTCTGCATGCTTGCATGTGGCTTAGTGCTGAGCCTCTCAACGTCTAGATCAGACGGCTATTATGACTGATTTACTTCATCTAACGGCTACGTCAATTTTGATGATGTGGCTCAAGGAGAGGATAGAGAATTCCTAGTAGTGGGGGCTAGCTATTACTAGTAGATAATTCTTTGTAGAGATTCCACTAGGTGAACTACATACGAAACAAAATGAATGAATCTACACTTAAAATGCATCTATATATATCCGCATGTGGTTAATGGTGAAATCTCTACAAAGACTTATATTTAGGAGCGGAGGAAGTACTAGTATAGTACTAGTACGTACTGTAATTTATCAGCGAGATAAATTTGTACAATGCTATGAAGCTTCCAGCTCCTGTTACATGTATCTTGCGTCCAAGGTTGCCCGTTGCAACATTTCATCAAATACAAAGGAGACTAACATGCATGCTATTGCATCTCAATGATTGATAGATCATAGCAAATATGTACTCCCTCCGTTCCAAAATAAGTGTCTCAACCTTGTGCAAACTTTAGTACAAAGTTGTACTACTACTAAAGTTGACACTTATTTTGGAACAGAGGCAGCTAAAGAAAAAAAATGATCCATGCAGTCCCTAGCCCTTGAACCGTGAACCCTGACCAGGCTTCAATTTGCTGGCAACGTTCGAGCTTCCTAATAAATAAAGTTTGCAACCTTTTGACCATCGGATCATTTTGTGCAGTTTCACCAAAATCGAGATGAGCATCCCTGTGGCAAAGAAATCGAAGAAGCGTGATTATAATAAGATTACTAGGACTAGTTGATGAGACATAAACTCATCACAAATACAGTACGTAGAAGCTAGTAGAGGTATCAGGTATGTGCGGGGCAAAGAAGCAGAGAAATATCCACAGGGAGTGATGTGGGCAGCTGGAGCAGTGGTGCAAGACGGCTGTAAAGGGAGTTGTACCTGAGGGACATAGCTCGACCTTGAGGAGGGAGGCGGGAGGCGGCAACTGCCCACGTTGCGGCAGTGAGCAAGGGACGAAGGCAACCTCACCAGCTTTGTGAGAGAGAACGGCGGGGACCCCTGATCGGGACATGCCGATAGTGGGTTTTCACCATCGGCGACGGACACCGCATCTACACTAAGCATCCACCTCTTCCCCAAGCGGACGTGATCTGCCGGGATGTTAGAGATATGGCCACAGTCGTTTTGTGTGAGAGAGTGTGAAGAGAGCAACCCCAGCAAGCTACCGTGCAGGCTGACCCGTCCTGACTATGTATATAGTGGAGCGGTTTCCTTTTCTCTCCATATGAACCTATCATATTGCGTACGTGCCACTAAAAAAAATTATTTATAAATTATGCGCCACCTACTACTCGTTCTCATATAACCTTGCGCTTGGCATCTCCAAAATATTAACCTTGCGATTGGCTCTTCGCCTCTTCGGGAAGTCGAGCAATAATGGTAGTGTAGTATATATCGTTCTGGCTATATGAGACCGAATGAATTGCTGCACGTCCACCACATGGGCGAGGGTCGAGGGGCGAGGGAGAGTGCTACTACATACGGAGCAAAATGAGTGAATGTACACTCTAAAATATGTCTATATACATCAGTGTTTGGAGTATGTACTAGTAGTTCATATTGAAATCTACTAAGACTAGCCACAATGGATAGTAACATACACTAGTAACATACGCATATCCCTAGAATATGTTACTACCTTCATAGTGGGTAGTAACATAAGTATAGTAACATGCACAGCTTCATTTATTAGGTTATAGACTCATATTGTATTGAGACATGTGATGTTACAGTAACTAACTAAGTTACTATAACTATCTCTCTCTTCATTAACTCACTGCCACATAAGCAAATTTGCTGAGTTGGACTCGATGTTACTGCTAAAGTTACTCCCACTGTGGCTAGTCTAAGGACATATATATTCCAAACAATATGATATAATCTCTATAACCAAGGTAGTAGGGACGAGTAGTAAACGGAGGGAGTAGTAAATTTTTCTCCTCGTCCTGCGAGCCACCGCGCGCATGGGCGAGGGAGGAGCAAGCTTCACCTCATCCTGCGAGCCACTGCGCCCGTGGGCGGGGGAGACGGCGTACTAAGCAAGCTTCTCCTCGTTCTGCGAGTTGACGGGACACATCAAAAGTACTCAAGTGTATAGAGCCTTGCCTCTAAGGTAGGCCCCACATGGTTTGCCTCTTTTTTTAATTTAACATAACGCGTCAAGTCGCAATTTGTTTGTTCACCCGTGGTAGATGATCCTCCCTCCACCAAGTGGACAACTAGTACACGTGCCAAATTACCACGTGGGCTACCTTTTTCGTACAGAAATGAGCTCCACCGTGTACCCACGCGGGTGTGGTTGGAAAAG
This sequence comes from Triticum dicoccoides, assembly GCF_002162155.2. Lineage (NCBI taxonomy): Eukaryota > Viridiplantae > Streptophyta > Magnoliopsida > Poales > Poaceae > Triticum > Triticum dicoccoides. The sequence continues at coordinate 683,050,927 of NC_041391.1, forward strand.
AGATGGGAGTACGTGCGCCGTGCATGCACCTCTTCTCTTCGTGCATGTCCCCCACCTACGTGGGTGTGTGTGAGAGATACAAACTGCGTTCGTGAGTGTTTTAGTTTTTGTGGTGGGGTGGGGGGTTGATTTCGTGAATTATTTGTGGGAATATGTGTCGATGACATCTCAAACAAAATTTTGCATGCAATGTGTGTGAAATGGAGGCCTATCCATATCATACATAGAGGGTCGGGCAATCCATGAGAAGAGAGGGAGGGGTCATAGCTATCGATAGAGTCGAAGAGAGGATCAAGTACGGGTGGGTGCGAGATCGATGAAGAGAGCCATCGAAATTGCGTATGTGTGTGCAAGTCAAAGATATTGGGCGACTGGCCTACCGGAACGTTAGAGGGCACATGTCAAGTTTGTGTGTG